>NC_091369.1:7960580-8258080 GCF_038502225.1 Cherax quadricarinatus
GAGAGAGAGTGGTGGGTGGATTGCATTTTCTTGGACTGCAAGAAGGCGTTTGACACAGTACCACACAAGAGATTAGTGCAAAAACTGGAGGACCAAGCAGAGATAACAGGGAAGGCACTGCAATGGATCAGGGAATACTTGTCAGGAAGACAGCAGCGAGTAATGGTACGTGGCGAGGTGTCAGAGTGGGCACCTGTGACCAGCGGGGTCCCACAGGGGTCAGTCCTAGGACCAGTGCTGTTTCTGATATTTGTGAACGACATGACGGAAGGAATAAACTCCGAGGTGTCCCTGTTTGCAGATGACGTGAAGTTGATGAGAAGAGTTCATTCGATCGAAGACCAGGCAGAAATACAAAGGGATCTGGACAGGCTGCACGCCTGGTCCAGCAACTGGCTCCTGGAGTTCAATCCCACCAAGTGCAAAGTCATGAGGATTGGGGAAGGGCAAAGAAGACCGCAGACGGAGTACAGTCTAGGGGGCCAGAGACTACAAACATCACTCAAGGAAAAAGATCTTGGGGTGAGTATAACACCAGGCACATCTCCTGAAGCTCACATCAACCAAATAACTGCCGCAGCATATGGGCGCCTGGCAAACCTCAGAACAGCATTCCGACATCTTAATAAGGAATCGTTCAGGACCCTGTACACCGTGTACGTTAGGCCCATATTGGAGTATGCGGCACCAGTTTGGAACCCACACCTAGCCAAGCATGTAAAGAAACTAGAGAAAGTGCAAAGGTTTGCAACAAGACTAGTCCCAGAGTTAAGAGGTATGTCCTATGAGGAGAGGTTAAGGGAAATCAACCTGACGACACTGGAGGACAGGAGAGATAGGGGGGACATGATAACGACTTACAAAATACTGAGAGGAATTGACAAGGTGGACAAAGACAGGATGTTCCAGAGACTTGACACAGTAACAAGGGGACACAGTTGGAAGTTGAAGACACAGATGAATCAAAGGAATGTTAGGAAGTATTTCTTCAGCCACAGAGTAGTGAGGAAGTGGAATAGTTTGGGAAGTGATGTAGTGGAGGCAGGATCCATACATAGCTTTAAGCAGAGGTACGATAAAGCTCATGGTTCAGGGAGAGTGACCTAGTAGCGACCAGTGAAGAGGCGGGGCCAGGAGCTTGGACTCGACCCTTGCAACCTCAGCTAGGTGAGCTAGGTGAGCTTGGTGAGTACACACACACACACACACACACACATAGGTGAGTACACACACACACACACACACACACACACATAGGTGAGTACACACACACACACACACACACACCACAAACTTTCTTAAGATAAGATTTTATTCGGATTTTTAACCCCGGAGGGTTATCCACCCAGATAACCCAAGAAAGTCAGTGCGTCATCGAGGACTGTCTAACTTATTTCCATTGTGGACCTCAATCTTGTCCCCCAGGATGCCACCCACACAAGTCAACTAACACCCGGGTGATAGGTGAACATGGACAGCAGGTATCTTAAGGGAAACACACCCTAATGTTTTCACCCGTACCGGAGATCGAACCACGGACCTCGGTGTGTGAGCTGAGTGCGCTACCAATCGAGTTGCGGGACATTGGATCACTGAAAACTGGAACTGACCTCTTACTGAATCAGATACATGATCAGTTTGAAGACCAGAGCCAGACTCCAGCACCCTGGAGGAAATACCTCATTCCAAACGACTACTACTACTACTACTACTACTACTACTACTACTTCTACTACTACTACTACTACTACTACTAATAATAATAATAATAATAATAATAACAACAACAATAATAGTAATAATAATGGGTGGTAAAAATGTTGGTGTTAGTGATGGTGACGTCACTCTTGGCACTGTCTGATGCCAGAACTGACGGCACTGTGGGGGGTGCCTCTGCTTACTGATATTATTGTTGTTATTATTATTTGTAGTAGTAGTAGTGGTGGTAGTAGTAGTACCAGTAATAGTAGTAGTAGTAGCAACAGCAGCAATAACAACAACAATAATAGTAGTAGTAGTATTTTATCACCCCCCCCCGTAGGGGTCACGCAGGGTCTGGGCTCTAGCCAGAGTTAATCCGAAGATCTGGAAGGGTAGCTCCGATTCCTTAGATCAAGAGCCCCTCATACCCCGTATGACGCCACTCATACCACATCCTGCCGACCTCTTGACTGTGGAGCGTTAAACCCGTGTGGGCTCAATCAGCTTATGGAGCTTAGAGTTTCCGTCCTCCCAGATAATTCTGATTATTAATCTGGAGTGTTAGCCAGGATAAGCCGCTCTGTCTGGCTTGTTTACATCGTGGTCCCTTGATCGCTCACCCCAGGATGCGACCCACACCACTCGACTAACACCCAGGTACCTACTCACTGCTAGGTGAACAGGGGCAGCAAGTGTCATGAAACGTGGAATCGAACTCAAGTCCGTCTGTTGTGAGCTGAAAGCACAGAGAGATGCACATCGACAGGTGTGTGTGTGTATATATATATATATATATATATATATATATATATATATATATATATATATATATATATATATATATATATATATATATATATATATATATATATATATATATATATATATATATATGTCGTACCGGTTAATATACAAAGAAGTGTGTATCTCTCAGTGTATATAAATCGACAGTTTAATTACTTCATTTTAAGAAAATATTCTAGACTGGTATCGTACAGGTGACACGTAGCCTTAATAACCCATGTGCAGTAGATAGGATTTAAACTCACAAAAGCAACTCACCAACAGGGTGGTGGGTGTGAACCAACAGGGTGGTGGGTGTGAACCAACAGGGTGGTGGGTGTGAACCAACAGGGTGGTGGGTGTGAACCAACAGGGTGGTGGGTGTGAACCAACAGGGTGGTGGGTGTGAACCAACAGGGTGGTGGGTGTGAACCAACAGGGTGGTGGGTGTGAACCAACAGGGTGGTGGGTGTGAACCAACAGGTAGTGACAGGAGGAATCAGGCCAACAGCTACCCGGCTCAGAATAACTTGGTGTGACAACGGGGCCGGATGGGAGGAGCAAGAGCCAGCTTCAGCTTATAGAGTTCTGCAACCTTCAGTGTTGTGGTGCAACGGTACCAGTACCACGTCTAGTGTGAGACGTGTACCATGCTTAGTGTACAGTAAAGTTTTACCTAACAGAATCGTGTGAGCATAGGGTTCCTAACTAGTTAATGCTGGGTGTACCTGGTAAACTCACCTAGTGTACTCATCGGATATACTCATCTGATGCATTAGTGGACAGGTATTTTTTTTCAAGAATTGCAAGGAAAAATTATCAAATGAAAACCCAGGAGAATCGGAAATTCCCAACAAGAACCGCGAATTTGTGTATATAGGTGAGACTGGAGGTAGTGTAGACACATTGACAATCTCAAGAGGTGATTTATATACGGGTGAGGCGAGTGTTGTGCATCATGGCCAGCACTGTGCCCCCGTGGGCATCAACCTCATACCATGAAGGCATGGAGAGGTCACTTCGCCTCGAGAGGCGAGCTATGTCCTTCTCCTCATTGGAGAACCAGGGTCGGCGCCACCAGTGGAGGAGTGGCAGCTCCACGCCTCCATCCACGCCCTCCTTCACCCGCAGGTCCACGCCTTCCTACTCATGCCACACCACGCCCACAGCTTCCCGTCGCAGCAGGCTCCTTGGGGTGCCGCGCCAGTCAACAGAATCACTGCCGGATTCCAGATCGAGCAGCCGCGCCGGGACGCCGCTCCTCTCCTCCCGCCAGCGAAGTATATATATATATATATATATAAGTAGTAGGTTGGTAGACAGCAACCACCCAGGGAGGTACTACCGTCCTGCCAAGTGAGTGTAAAACGAAGCCTGTGATTGTTTTACATGATGGTAGGATTGCTGATGTCTTTTGTCTGTCTCATAAATATGCAAGATTACAGGCATGTCTTGCTACTTCTACTTACACTTAGGTCACACTACACATACATGTACACATTTATTTATACACACTCATCTGAGTTTTTCTTTGATTTTATCTTAATAGTTCTTGGTCTTATTAATTTTCCTTTTATATCCATGGGGAAGTGGAATAAGAATCTTTCCTCCGTAAGCCATGCGTGTTGTAAAAGTCAACTAAAATGCCGGGAACAATGGGCTAGTAACCCCTTTTCCTGTAAAGATTACTAAAAAGAATAAGAAGAAGAAAATTGTCAAAGTGGGAAGTCTGAATGTGCGTGGATGTTGTGCAGATGATAAGAAAGAGATGATTGTGGATGTTATGAATGAGAAGAAGCTGGATGTCCTGGCTTTAAGTGAAACAAAGCTGAAGGGGGTGGGAGAGTTTCAGTGGAGAGGAATAAATGGGATTAGGTCAGGGGTTTCAAATAGAGTTAGAGCTAAAGAAGGAGTAGCAATAATGTTGAAGGATAAGCTATGGCAGGAAAAGAGGGACTATAAATGTATTAATTCAAGGATTATGTGGAGTAAAATAAAGATTGGATGTGAAAAGTGGGTTATAATAAGCGTGTATGCACCTGGAGAAGAGAGAAGTGTAGAGGAGAGAGAGAGATTTTGGGAAATGTTGAGTGAATGCGTGGGGAGTTTTGAATCAAGTGTGAGAGTAATGGTGGTTGGGGATTTTAATGCTAAAGTGGGTAAAAATGTTATGGAGGGAGTAGTAGGTAAATTTGGGGTGCCAGGGGTAAATGTAAATGGGGAGCCTTTAATTGAGCTATGTGTAGAAAGAAATTTGGTAATAAGTAATACATATTTTATGAAAAAGAGGATAAATAAATATACAAGGTATGATGTAGCACGTAATGAAAGTAGTTTATTAGATTATGTATTGGTGGATAAAAGGTTGATGGGTAGGCTCCAGGATGTACATGTTTATAGAGGGGCAACTGATATATCGGATCATTATTTAGTTGTAGCTACAGTTAGAGTAAGAGGTAGATGGGAAAAGAGGAAGGTGGCAACAACAAGTAAGAGGGAGGTGAAAGTGTATAAACTAAGGGAGGAGGAAGTTCGGGTGAGATACAAGCGACTATTGGCAGAAAGGTGGGCTAGTGCAAAGATGAGTAGTGGGGGGGTTGAAGAGGGTTGGAATAGTTTTAAAAATGCAGTATTAGAATGTGGGGCAGAAGTTTGTGGTTATAGGAGGGTGGGGGCAGGAGGAAAGAGGAGTGATTGGTGGAATGATGAAGTAAAGGGTGTGATAAAAGAGAAAAAGGTAGCTTATGAGAGGTTTTTACAAAGCAGAAGTGTTATAAGAAGAGCAGAGTATATGGAGAGTAAAAGAAAGGTAAAGAGAGTGGTGAGAGAGTGCAAAAGGAGAGCAGATGATAGAGTGGGAGAGGCACTGTCAAGAAATTTTAATGAAAATAAGAAAAAATTTTGGAGTGAGTTAAACAAGTTAAGAAAGCCTAGGGAAAATATGGATTTGTCAGTTAAAAACAGAGTAGGGGAGTTAGTAGATGGGGAGATGGAGGTATTGGGTAGATGGCGAGAATATTTTGAGGAACTTTTAAATGTTAAGGAAGAAACAGAGGCAGTAATTTCATGCACTGGTCAGGGAGGTATACCATCTTTTAGGAGTGAAGAAGAGCAGAATGTAAGTGTGGGGGAGGTACGTGAGGCATTACGTAAAATGAAAGGGGGTAAAGCAGCTGGAACTGATGGGATCATGACAGAAATGTTAAAAGCAGGGGGGGATATAGTGTTGGAGTGGTTGGTACTTTTGTTTAATAAATGTATGAAAGAGGGGAAGGTACCTAGGGATTGGCAGAGAGCATGTATAGTCCCTTTATATAAAGGGAAAGGGGACAAAAGAGACTGTAAAAATTATAGAGGAATAAGCTTACTGAGTATACCAGGAAAAGTGTACGGTAGGGTTATAATTGAAAGAATTAGAGGTAAGACAGAATGTAGGATTGCGGATGAGCAAGGAGGTTTTAGAGTGGGTAGGGGATGTGTAGATCAGGTGTTTACATTGAAGCATATATGTGAACAGTATTTAGATAAAGATAGGGAAGTTTTTATTGCATTTATGGATTTAGAAAAGGCATATGATAGAGTGGATAGAGGAGCAATGTGGCAGATGTTGCAAGTATATGGAATAGGTGGTAAGTTATTAAATGCTGTAAAGAGTTTTTATGAGGATAGTGAGGCTCAGGTTAGGGTGTGTAGAAGAGAGGGAGACTACTTCCCGGTAAAAGTAGGTCTTAGACAGGGATGTGTAATGTCACCATGGTTGTTTAATATATTTATAGATGGGGTTGTAAAGGAAGTAAATGCTAGGGTGTTTGGGAGAGGGGTGGGATTAAATTATGGGGAATCAAATTCAAAATGGGAATTGACACAGTTACTTTTTGCTGATGATACTGTGCTTATGGGAGATTCTAAAGAAAAATTGCAAAGGTTAGTGGATGAGTTTGGGAATGTGTGTAAAGGTAGAAAGTTGAAAGTGAACATAGAAAAGAGTAAGGTGATGAGGGTGTCAAATGATTTAGATAAAGAAAAATTGGATATCAAATTGGGGAGGAGGAGTATGGAAGAAGTGAATGTTTTCAGATACTTGGGAGTTGACGTGTCGGCGGATGGATTTATGAAGGATGAGGTTAATCATAGAATTGATGAGGGAAAAAAGGTGAGTGGTGCGTTGAGGTATATGTGGAGTCAAAAAACGTTATCTATGGAGGCAAAGAAGGGAATGTATGAAAGTATAGTAGTACCAACACTCTTATATGGGTGTGAAGCTTGGGTGGTAAATGCAGCAGCGAGGAGACGGTTGGAGGCAGCGGAGATGTCCTGTTTAAGGGCAATGTGTGGTGTAAATATTATGCAGAAAATTCGGAGTGTGGAAATTAGGAGAAGGTGTGGAGTTAATAAAAGTATTAGTCAGAGGGCAGAAGAGGGGTTGTTGAGGTGGTTTGGTCATTTAGAGAGAATGGATCACAGTAGAATGACATGGAAAGCATATAAATCTATAGGGGAAGGAAGGCGGGGTAGGGGTCGTCCTCGAAAGGGTTGGAGAGAGGGGGTAAAGGAGGTTTTGTGGGTAAGGGGCTTGGACTTCCAGCAAGCGTGCGTGAGCGTGTTAGATAGGAGTGAATGGAGACGAATGGTACTTGGGACCTGACGATCTGTTGGAGTGTGAGCAGGGTAATATTTAGTGAAGGGATTCAGGGAAACCGGTTATTTTCATATAGTCGGACTTGAGCCCTGGAAATGGGAAGTACAATGCCTGCACTTTAAAGGAGGGGTTTGGGATATTGGCAGTTTGGAGGGATATGTTGTGTATCTTTATATGTTTATGCTTCTAGACTGTTGTATTCTGAGCACCTCTGCAAAAACAGTGATAATGTGCGAGTGTGGTGAAAGTGTTGAATGATGATGAAAGTATTTTCTTTTTGGGGATTTTCTTTCTTTTTTGGGTCACCCTGCCTCGGTGGGAGACGGCCGACTTGTTGAAAAAAAAAAAAAAAAAAAATATATATATATATATATATATATATATATATATATATATATATATATATATATATATATATATATATCGACACTGAGTCTCTGAAAGAGGAAACTGACCGCCCTGTGGTTCTTGGTTTCTATGATGAGTTTTTCACCCAGCTCTTTGAGGAACTTTAGAGCACACTTGCCCCATGCTCCAAGAGTCTCTGACCCTATTGGGATAAAGTTATAGCAAGGGGTAAGGTTTTCACACACACACACATACACACACACACACACACACACACACACACACACACACACACACACACACACACACACATATATATATATATATATATATATATATATATATATATATATATATATATATATATATATATATAGATATATAGATATAGATAGATGGATAGATAGCTATCTGACTAAAGGTGAAACCAACAGACCAATTAACTACTTAACTAACAAGCAAACAAACAAACACACTAATCACCTAATCAACCAACTAATAATTGCCTACCTAACTACCTACCTACCAATCTAACTACCTATCTAATTGGCTACCTATCTAAATACCTGCCTAACTACTTGGCTAACTATGTAACTTAATCAACCAGTTAACTAACTAGCCACAGAGCAGTTGTCGACCAACTGGTCCACCTGGTCCACCTGGTCCACCTGGTCCACTAGATTAGATTCCACCTCCACGCCAGTTTAACATTAATGCTGGTAAAGGGTTCTTGACCCAAGAAAGTGGAGCAACCTTCCCCCTGGATCAAACCTGATTACCTCCCATTCCCTAGAATTTTATGACATACGGGTTTAGCGTTTCCCCTTGATATAATAATATTATGGCAAAATAATAATAATAATAATAATAATAATAATAATAATAATAATAATAATAATAATAATAATAAAGAAAGGGACGTCACTCATCTCATCCTCTGATTGGTAGACCCTGGACCAATAGTACCACAGGAAACCTGGACCAATAGCACCACAGGGAACCTGGACTAATAGCACCACAGGGAACCTGGACCAATAGCACCACAGGGAACCTGGACCAATAGCACCACAGGGAACCTGGACCAATAGCACCACAGGGAACCTGGACCAATAGCACCACAGGGAACCTGGATCAATAGCACCACAGGGAACCTGGACCAATAGCACCACAGGAAACCTGGACCAATAGCACCACAGGGAACCTGGACCAATAGCACCACGGGGAACCAATAGATAAAGAACCTCGGTTAATAGCCAGTCTGAACCACTAGACAAAGAACCTGGATCAGTAAACAGGCTCTGAACCACTAGACAGAGTACCTGGACGTGCCTGGACCACTAAACAGAGAGCCTGGACCAATAAACAGGCTCTGAACCACTAGACAGAGTACCTGGACGTGCCTGGACCACTAAACAGAGAGCCTGGACCAATAAACAGGCTCTGAACCACTAGACAGAGTACCTGGACGTGCCTGGACCACTAGACAGAACAATAAGCAGGCCCTGGACCACTAGACTCAAGTACAACTGAGCATAATTCAGTATGTCACAGAGGAACAATGGTACCATCATGGCATCATTTCCATAATGGCCATATCATAAGTATCTGCGTGTCAACGCCGCGCTTCCGCAATGTAAATCATTTCACCTCATTATTTCAAAGGCAAAATTTACATTCCCGCTCTAAAATTAAGAGCATTGTGGCCCAAAGATAAATTAGTATACAAATTATGCATTTTTAGTCATTTATGTATGTGTTATTATTATTAAAGATTAGCCGGTATTCTCCCGGCCCGGGCCTTGTCCAAGTGGTGGCCCGGCCTTGGCTCCCTCTTTAGGGAGTGTCTGAGACCTAAGTCTCCTATGGGAGGAGGCACAAGTACCTCCTCAGCTTTGGGACCAACTGTCCCCAGGCCTAGCCACAGTCCCCGCCCTCACGGGGCTCGTAGGGAGAAGCTAGGCCTCTGGTTTGCCATCTGCCCCGCCCCAAAGGGGCTCGTGGGGATGGCAGTCTTGTGAGCTGCAGGTGGTAGCAAGCTCAAACCTTCTTTTCGTCATTTTTATTATTATTATTATCAAATATTAGCCGGTATTCTCCCGGCCCGGGCCTTTTCCAAGTGGTGGCCCGGCCTTGGCTCCCTCTTTACGGAGTGTCTGAGACCTATGTCTCCCATGGGAGGAGGCACAAGTACCTCCTCATCTTTGGGACCAACTGTCCCCAGGCCTAGCCACAAGCTAGGCCTCTCTGGTCTGCCATCCCCGCCTCAAGGGGGCAAATGGGAATGACAGTCTTATGAGCTAAAGGGTCGGGCTCAGGCACCTACCCTACCCTAGAAGGGCTGGGCATGGTGTCGATTTATGTATGTGTATTATGTATACTAATTGGTGTAAAAGTATTGTACAAAGGTTAAAAAATCAAGTATATATGTAAATCTATTTTTTTCAGGTCATAGTATATATATATATATGTATATATATACATATATATATATATATATATATATATATATATATATATATATATATATATATATATATATATATGTGTGTGTGTGTGTGTGTGTGTGTGTGTGTGTGTGTGTGTGTCGTGCCGAATATGTAAAACTGGCCAATTAGCAAGAACTCATTTAAAATTAAGTCCTTTCTAAAATTTTCTCTTATACGTTTAAAGATATATTTTTTTCATTAATGTTGATGTACAAATTTATAATTTTGCACCTAAAGGAACTTAGAAAACTTACCTAACCTTATTATAACAAGAGCAATTTATTTTAGCCTAACCCAACTAAATATATTTTAGATTTGTTTACAGTAATTTAATACTAAACAAACACAGTGAAATATATTTTTTTCGTTAGGTTCAGAATGATTTTGGCGAAATTATTGCATACACAAATTTTCACTTGTCCTATATGGCAAGATGAGCGTTGCTATTTAAGCCAAGATCGCAAGTTCTGCCTATTCGCCACGACATATATATATATATATATATATATATATATATATATATATATATATATATATATATATATATATATATATATATATATATATATATATATATTTATATATATATATATATATATAAATATATATATATATATATATATATATATATATATATATATATATATATATAGGGAAGTACCACCTCTATAGCTGGAATGGGGACCCTCATCCTCAGAGCAGACAATAAACGTACCTCAGAAAAAACTCAAGGTTCTCCCCGGAGCTGTTTGAATATTCTCTTCTCCTACCACCCCCTATATTTTATATTCTATGTGAACATTTTTTAATAAACAGAATACATTTACAGAAAACACAAACATGAATACAGTGGTACAATGTATTAAAGATCATGAATTTCCTCCAGCTCCTCCGAAGCCGCATGCAAGCCAAGTAAGCAGCAAGCATTTCCCCTCTGGATGGCCACGCTGAGGCGCTGGAACATGAAAGTGGCTGCCCTTGGGTCCCTGGTGGTGTCGATGAGTCTGGAGCCCAATTCTTTAAGGAAACGTGTGGCATTTTTTCCCCATGATCCCAAGGTCTCTGATCCCACTGGGACAAATAGATACTGTTGGCTTATGTCCCTGTACTTGCTGATCTTGCACTCCTCCCTGTGGTCAGCAGCTCCTCCCTGTCGCCCCACACTGTGATGGATATAGGTGTCAGCCAGTGTGGACTCACAGGTATAGTTCCATGCTAAGAGCTTGCCATTCTTCCAAGGATAGATGGTGATTCCGTCGGGGCGGTTTGCTGGGTTGTGGGTATTGTTGGCTGCTGGTGATTGGGGCTCCCTCTCGGCTGGGCATCCAGCTGTAGCAAGGGTTCTCTTTATAATATCGTTGACCTCATGCCAGCCATTGGTTTTGGAACAGTTAAGACCATGTAGACCGTATTGGTCTGCTTGCGCTTCGCTGCAAATACACATATATTCTGTGTGAATTGGGGCAGCAAGACGCAGAGCCACTGCAATACGGAGGGTCTTAGGGTCGAGTCGCGTTCCCATTGCCGATATGGGAACTGTTTGGAGGAAATCCCCGGAATGAGGTGCGCTCACAGCCTGGAGACGGGCAGTCTTCCTATCTGATGTTGCAGCCCTGAGCAGGTTGGCAAGCACCTTTTCAGCGATCAGGCCATCCCAGCTTGACTGTGAGCCAGTGCTGCACTAGGGTTTGGGTCACCCCAGGGCGGGGTGACCCAAAAAGAAAAACAAAAGTTTATCTTTTTACATTTATTAATATATGCAGGAGAAGGGGTTACTAGCTCTTTGCTCCCGGCATTTTAGTCGCCTCTTACGACACGCATGGCTTGCGGAGGAAGAATTCTGTTCTATATATATATATATATATATATATATATATATATATATATATATATATATATATATATATATATATATATATATATATATATATATATATATATATATATATATATATATATATATATATATATATATATATCATTAAAGTATTGTGGAGTGAAGGTGAACGGTTATCGATCCTTCATTGCAAGACATTGTGTTTGAGATAAATGTATAAATATCTTCTCTTGGGTTATCTGGCGTGTAGTGATCCTTTATATTTATAAACGTAGTGTAAAAGTCAAGTGAGGCAGGTCAGCGTAGGCTTGACCTGCCACAGGTCAACGGATGCTTGACCTGCCACAGGTCAACGGATGCTTGGCCTGCCACAGGTCAACGGATGCTTGGCCTGCCACAGGTCAACGGATGCTTGGCCTGCCACAGGTCAACGGATGCTTGGCCTGCCACAGGTCAACGGATGCTTGGCCTGCCACAGGTCAACGGATGCTTGGCCTGCCACAGGTCATCATCTCACTAAGACTCGGGTCATGAAACACTGTGTTGTTTCCTGACACTATAATACTTTCACATCACAGAAAATCGTCACTTGACAAGTCCAAAGTCTTAATGTATAAACCTTCCATCAACAAGTATAAACCTTCCATCAACAAGTATAAACCTTCCATCAACAAGTATAAACCTTCCATCAACAAGTATAAACCTTCCATCAACAAGTATAAACCTTCCATCAACAAGTATAAACCTTCCATCAACAAGTATAAACCTTCCATCAACAAGTATAAACCTTCCATCAACAAGTATAAACCTTCCATCAACAAGTATAAACCTTCCATCTTAAATGTACAACTCTTTACTGTGTAAATTAAGCGATGAAGTTAAATTATACAACTCTTGCTTATTTGAGTGTTTGGTAACATTTGAGGCTATGACTCTTCACTGCCTGGGAGAACAGTGAAGCTGGAACAAGCTCTTCACTGCCTGGGAGAACAGTGAAGCTGGAACAAGCTCTTCACTGCCTGGGAGAACAGTGAAGCTGGAACAAGCTCTTCACTGCCTTCACTGCCTGGGAGAACAGTGAAGCGAGAACAAGCTGCCTGGGAGAACAGTGAAGCTGGAACAAGCTCTTCACTGCTTGTGAGAACAGTGAAGCTGGAACAAGCTCTTCACTGCCTGGGAGAACAGTGAAGCTGGAACAAGCTCTTCACTGCCTGGGAGAACAGTGAAGCGAGAACAAGCTCTTCACTGCCTGGGAGAACAGTGAAGCTGGAACAAGCTCTTCACTGCCTGGGAGAACAGTGAAGCTGGAACAAGCTCTTCACTGCTTGTGAGAACAGTGAAGCTGGAACAAGCTCTTCACTGCCTGGGAGAACAGTGAAGCTGGAACAAGCTCTTCACTGCCTGGGAGAACAGTGAAGCGAGAACAAGCTCTTCACTGCCTGGGAGAACAGTGAAGCGAGAACAAGCTCTTCACTGCCTGGGAGAACAGTGAAGCTGGAACAAGCTCTTCACTGCCTGGGAGAACAGTGAAGCTGGAACAAGCTCTTCACTGCCTGGGAGAACAGTGAAGCGAGAACAAGCTCTTCACTGCCTGGGAGAACAGTGAAGCTGGAACAAGCTCTTCACTGCCTGGGAGAACAGTGAAGCTGGAACAAGCTCTTCACTGCCTGGGAGAACAGTGAAGCGAGAACAAGCTCTTCACTGCCTGGGAGAACAGTGAAGCGAGAACAAGCTCTTCACTGCCTGGGAGAACAGTGAAGCTGGAACAAGCTCTTCACTGCCTGGGAGAACAGTGAAGCTGGAACAAGCTCTTCACTGCCTGGGAGAACAGTGAAGCTGGAACAAGCTCTTCACTGCCTGGGAGAACAGTGAAGCTGGAACAAGCTCTTCACTGCCTGGGAGAACAGTGAAGCGAGAACAAGCTCTTCACTGCCTGGGAGAACAGTGAAGCTGGAACAAGCTCTTCACTGCCTGGGAGAACAGTGAAGCTGGAACAAGCTCTTCACTGCCTGGGAGAACAGTGAAGCGAGAACAAGCTCTTCACTGCCTGGGAGAACAGTGAAGCGAGAACAAGCTCTTCACTGCCTGGGAGAACAGTGAAGCTGGAACAAGCTCTTCACTGCCTGGGAGAACAGTGAAGCTGGAACAAGCTCTTCACTGCCTGGGAGAACAGTGAAGCTGGAACAAGCTCTTCACTGCCTGGGAGAACAGTGAAGCTGGAACAAGCTCTTCACTGCCTGGGAGAACAGTGAAGCGAGAACAAGCTCTTCACTGCCTGGGAGAACAGTGAAGCGAGAACAAGCTCTTCACTGCCTGGGAGAACAGTGAAGCTGGAACAAGCTCTTCACTGCCTGGGAGAACAGTGAAGCTGGAACAAGCTCTTCACTGCCTGGGAGAACAGTGAAGCTGGAACAAGCTCTTCACTGCCTGGGAGAACAGTGAAGCTGGAACAAGCTCTTCACTGCCTGGGAGAACAGTGAAGCTGGAACAAGCTCTTCACTGCCTGGGAGAACAGTGAAGCTGGAACAAGCTCTTCACTCTTGACGAAGAATTAAATGAAAATATAAATAAACGGAAGATGCTGAAAAAACTTTATTTGCAGATAATTTTAGCAACTAAAGAGCAGGTGCAGACAGACGACTGCAGAGTTCAACATACAGGAAAACTACAGCAGTTTTCTTGGTAATGATGCACGAGACAAAGTTCTTCGCCTTGTTCTTGCTGTGGTCGTGACAATGGTGTGAGATTACGTCCTTCCTCCCGGTCCAGAAGGAAGGAGGCTATCACTCATTTCAGAGGAGATTACCGGATAGAGTATCGAGCCTCACAAGCCTCCACCACTCCTTGCAGTTAGGATAGGTTAATACATGTACAGGGTATATAGGCCTAGCTGACATTAATGACATACTACTATATAGAAAGGTGCTTGTGATGTTCAGAGCATTTCGAGCAAATTAGGTCAGTTTTGCCCCAGGATGCGACCCACACCAGTCGACTAACGCCCAGGTGGTGTCTTATGGAAATACGTCCTAATGTTTTCCACCTGGACCGGAGATTCGAACTCCGGACCTCAGTGTGTGAGCTGAGTGCACTAGTGATCGAGTACGGAACACGGTTAGGGAAGGTTTATCAGGAAACAGGACAAGTGTTTCCTGTCTTGGTCAGATGATGATCCGCCGTTGGAGCTTTTGGTCATCTGACCGAGGCCTTCCAGTGGCTTACCCCTCCACCCTTTTAAAAGTTTTGGTCATAGTTATAACCACTCCTTGTAATGAATAGAGTTAGCTGCTGTAGCACTTAAAATTAGTTAAGAGGTATCCTAATCATTTCTGGCAAATGCTACGATAGCGTTCTAATCAGGGAATGGGTGGGGTTTGAACCCATGGCGAGTGAGTCTTAAAACTGACAGGCCAATGCGCTAACCACTCGACCAGCTGCCTTTAATAAGATTCATCCATCTAGGTATATTTCTATACACTATAGGGAAGTCAGGACGATAGTGTTCTAACATACAAGGTCTCCCGTAATACCTGGTCAAGGACCAGGCCTCGCGGTGGATCAGGGCCTGATCAACCAGGCTGTTACTGCTGGCCGCACGTAAACCAACGTACGAACCACAGTCCTGGCTAGTCAGGTACTGAGTTTAGGTGCCTCTCCAGCCCCCTCTTGTCTAGAATCATATCATACAGTCAGTAATTTATGTTTCTTCCGTTCATGTAGGTGTCCATGACGCTTCACCTTACCACAGATACACACACAAATATATGAGAACTTATGTGTGCAACGAAATGGATCCCAAAATTTTTGGGGAAATAACTTTCAAAGGAAACCTAAAAGCCTTTGCAAATGGTCTTGAGCAAGATGATGGGAGACACCATAACCTGCGACAAACTTATAAATGGAAATGTAACAAAAACAGAAAGAAAAGTTTTTGAAAACCATCAACAGTGAAAGAGAAAGAGAGAGAGAGAGTCACTTATTTTAAAATTGACAAAAATATTGCGGTAAAGGCATTGTATTGCATTTCTTTTACGTAGGGACTGGTAGGTGACTGAACTGGTAGCTGCTGGACTGGTAGGTGACTGAACTGGTAGCTTCTGGACTGGTAGGTGACTGAACTGGTAGCTGCTGGACTGGTAGGTGACTGAACTGGTAGCTTCTGGACTGGTAGGTGACTGAACTGGTAGCTTCTGGACTGGTAGGTGACTGAACTGGTAGCTTCTGGACTGGTAGGTGACTGAACTGGTAGCTTCTGGACTGGTAGGTGACTGAACTGGTAGCTGCTGGACTGGTAGGTGACTGAACTGGTAGCTTCTGGACTGGTAGGTGACTGAACTGGTAGCTTCTGTACTGGTAGGTGACTGAACTGGTAGCTGCTGGACTGGTAGGTGACTGAACTGGTAGCTTCTGGACTGGTAGGTGACTGAAGTGGTAGCTACTGGACTGGTAGGTGACTGAAGTGGTAGCTACTGGACTGGTAGGTGACTGAAGTGGTAGCTACTGGACTGGTAGGTGACTGAACTGGTAGCTGCTGGACTGGTAGGTGACTGAACTGGTAGCTTCTGGACTGGTAGGTGACTGAAGTGGTAGCTACTGGACTGGTAGGTGACTGAAGTGGTAGCTACTGGACTGGTAGGTGACTGAACTGGTAGCTGCTGGACTGCTAGGTGACTGAACTGGTAGCTTCTGGACTGGTAGGTGACTGAACTGGTAGCTACTGGACTGGTAGGTGACTGAACTGGTAGCTACTGGAATGGTATGTGATGGTGGTACTATATGACTGGAATGGTATGTGATGGTGGTACTATATTGCTGGAATGGTATGTGATGGTGGTACTATATTACTGGAATGGTATGTGATGGTACTATATTACTGGAATGGTATGTGATGGTGGTACTATATTACTGGAATGGTATGTGATGGTGGTACTATATGACTGGAATGGTATGTGATGGTGGTACTATATTACTGGAATGGTATGTGATGGTGGTACTATATGACTGGAATGGTAAGTAGCTACGCTGGTAGATGGTCAGAGTGAGGTAGATACCTGGGGTGGTACCAACAAGAGTACAAAGGTGGCATTTTTCCCTTTATCACATATATTTTGTTCCAATATTTTTCGAAAACATTCAGTAAGAAAGAAAAGAAACATTTCGTATGAGTATTGAAAAGTTTTATAATTTTCTTGATAATTATAATTAAGAATATTTTTATTTTTCCTTCATGTAGCAGTGTTTTTAATTTTCAGGGAATAAAATGTATAAATCCAATGCAAAACGCGATTTTTTTTCTTTTATTCCATATGTAACAGTATTTTTAATGAATAATAACTTTGTCTTTGGTCTAATATGTAACAATATACACTATGTATATTATGCAGAGAAATACATATTAAATTAAATTTAAAACATTTTAAAATGTTAAAAATTTGTTCAATTTAATGCTATGTAACAGTATTATTTATATTTAATGAATAAGAAAATAGAGAAAATATTGAATATCTTAAGATTTTTTTCCTTTTTTCTTAAGTAGCAAAATTGTTTACTTTCAGTGAGGAAGGAGAACGAAGACATCTTGAGGGAGCTGCAGGCAGCCTCGTCAGGGGTCCACGGTAGCAACACCACCGTCCCTCCTAGTGACCCTTCATCACAGCCACATCGCACCTGAGGGCCCTCAGGTATTCCACCTTCACCCGCGCCTCCTAGCACCTGAGGGCCCTCAGGTATCCCACTTCTGAGGGTCCTTAGGTACCCCACATCCAGGTGAACTACGCTCACCTATTGACTCCTACTACTCATCAAATGTCTGGAGAAGCCATATCAAATATCAGAACCTCAGTAGGCCTACGTTCATGTTCAGCCTACACACTGAGAGCAACAGTGCATGTACAATTGAAGGGGTTTATATCTCAGAAATATATATATATATATATATATATATATATATATATATATATATATATATATATATATATATATATATATACTTTAGTTTTCGTTTATCCCTCATAGGCCTATATTTGGGACTCGAAGTATTCTTGACTGGTGGCGAACAGGTGACATGCAGCCTTAATGACCCTCGTGTAGTCGATAGGCTTGAAACCCACTTAACCACACAACTCCGGGTTGGTGGTACGGGTGTTTTCTAAAGTACATTATTGCCTGTATTTTCGCACATTCAAGATATTCACTAACCTTCCTATTGTTCGGCCCATGATTCCACCAGATCCAGTCCTTCCTTATGCTAATTTCTACCTTTAAATTACGTTCAACTACGTCTTATAACGTTAATTAATCTAACTGATGTAGATTCTGGGAGTCGTTAGTCCTCCCACTCGGTCCCAGACCAGGCCTAAATTCACTAAATTTAGTCGCGAAAAATTCATAAATAAGAAGGACTACATCTGCTGGTAGGGCAAGTTGAACGAACATACGATACACTGTGGATGTGAGAAGCGTTGAAAAACGTAAGTATGGTCTGAGGACAAGCTTAAACCTAATTACAAGGTACATACCCAAGAAGAAAAAGGACTCCGCAGTAATACTGCTACGTCAGGACTCCCACGTGAGAGTACACTTGGTCCTCTGTTGTTACACTTGTATATTGTATTATATAAAAAAAATACAATCCTTCACACCCCCTATCAAAAATGTTGTTGGAATGGCTTTATTACCTGCTGTATATTACTGTATTAAAAATATAAAAGTGGTGGTAGTTTTTAGCATGTATAAATATAAATGAGTATTATGAAATGTTTGTTGAATATTGAAAATATTTAATGCTGTTCAGATTATTATTATTATTATTATTATTATTATTATTATTATTATTATTATTATTATTATTCTCGTTACTATTATTAGTGTCATTATTATTATTAGGCTAATATTTATTTTAGGGGCTCGGATGAGCAAACTTTTTATTTACATTTTAAAACACAAAGACTCTATCTATAGCCCGGCAAAAATAGTCATTTCTTGTGCAAATTGTTTTTTGGGGAGTTATTAACAACAAGATTATTTTTATGGGAGTTTAAATGTATGTGCCAAAATAGACAGGACAGTCAGCCAATCAGCGAGTAGCATACAGTCACGTGACTCACCGGGCCAGTGAGGTAAACAGTTCCAATAATACCAACACCAGAGCAATGTCTCCCGAGTCTCAACATTTTAAGCCAAAATCTGCAACTTTGGTGGAGAAGACAGGCGTCCTTTGTAACTTTGGTGAAGACAGGCGTCCTTTGTAACTTTGGTGAAGACAGGCGTCCTTTGTAACTTTGGTGAAGACAGGCGTCCTTTGTAACTTTGGTGAAGACAGGCGTCCTTTGTAACTTTAGTGGAGAAGACAATTATCCATCGCAACTTCAGTGGAGAAGACAGGCGTCACTGCAACTTCACGGTAAATATAAATACCAGTGTTGATTAGTTACTTAGTGGGTAAGGTTAGGTTAGATTAGGTTAGGCTAAGTTTGGTTGGGTTACGTTGGGTTAGGTTAGGCTTACTTAAGCTAGGTTGGGTTGCACAAGGTTAGGTTACGTTAGATTGGGTTTGATGGGTCTGATTGGGTTAGGTTAGGTTACGTTAGGATACATTAGGTTACGTTTGGATGGGTCTGGTTGGGTTAGGTTAGGTTACGTTAGGATACATTAGGTTACGTTTGGATGGGTCTGGTTGGGTTAGGTTAGGTTACGTTAGGATACATTAGGTTACGTTTGGATGGGTCTGGTTGGGTTAGGTTAGGTTACGTTACGATACATTAGGTTACGTTTGGATGGGTCTGGTTGGGTTAGATTAGGTTACGTTAGGATACATTAGGTTACGTTTGGATGGGTCTGGTTTGGTTAGGTTAGGTTACGTTAGGATACATTAGGTTACGTTTGGATGGGTCTGGTTGGGTTAGGTTAGGTTACGTTAGGATACATTAGGTTACGGGGCTTCTATGTTGATTTTTGAGCCAAAATATTACGAAAAACTGCTATTTTTTCCCCAGTTAGCACAAAATCAAACTACCTCCAGAGCACAGATCAAGAAATATTATAAAAATTCGATCACAAATTTATGGAAAATTCAGTAGAGCACCAAAATAAATGTTACCTATTATTATTTTATTATTATTAAGGGGCGCCTTGATATCAATTCCTCGGATTAAACCTGATTACCTCTCAGTCCCACCGCTGTGTGATCTTAAGGGTTTAATACTCCCCAAATAATAATAATAACTAAATATACTTATTTTTAAAAGTAATATTAATAATCATTATTATTAGTATTATTATTAATTATTATTTTGTGTGTGTGGGTTATAAATCAAACATAAATTCGTTGTATTACAAGTGCCACAGCTGTATTTATGCATAGAGGCAATAAATACAGCTAAATATAACATTAATTAAGTTGCAACTTATTGGGTGGAAAACCTAGTCTACTTGCAGAGTGTATTTATAAATTGTTTACCTAGATGTAGACTATTGTTTACAAGTCATGAACATTTACACAACTTTATTTCCATTGTTTATTAATACTATTATTTACGAGTGTGTATTATTTAAAAAAAAAACATATGCATGTTTGTAAGCGATTGTAAAAACAAATTTTTACACATGAGCAATATAAACTTTCAAATATGTATATCTCTGTTTTCAAGTGTCTAGGGATGTGTATTTTTTGGGGGAGGTGTTTACGGTGTAATACATCACTGGCAGATGTATAATACATGACACTTGTTGAAGATACAGTTGTTTACAGGTGTCCACTGTTGTTTACAAGTTGTATGTTGCTAAATTTACTGTATTTTAGAAAATGTTTTAAGAACTCAGTAATACAAGTTGGTTCATATATATATATATATATATATATATATATATATATATATATATATATATATATATATATATATATATATATATATATATATATATATATATGCGCAAAACAACCACTGTGATAGTTGAATGATAGCCCTAGGCATTTCGTGTTGAAATCAATACATCATCAGGAGCTTGCAATGTTGCAGAAATGAGTAGGAAGTCCAGGTAGATTCATTCGAGCTAGAACGTTTCCCTGAACGAATCAGCTTGGACTTACTACTCATTTCTGCAGCATTGCAAGCGCTCCGATATCTTGTTTGCAACACCAAAGGCCTAGAGCTATCATTCAACTCTCCCCGTGGTTTTTTTTCCGCATATATATATATATATATATATATATATATATATATATATATATATATATATATATATATATATATATATATATATATATATATATATATATATATATATATATAATCCACATAGAAAACGTTCATAGCATCAAATAACCTTTTCTCTGCTAATATAATTACAATTGAAATTATTGAAATTATCATATATATATATATATATATATATATATATATATAATGTATGTATGTATATATAAAATGTCGTGCCGAATAGGTAAAACTTGCGATTTTGGCTTAAATAGCCACGCTTTTCTTGCCGAATAAAGCAAGCAAAAAGTTGTGTATGCAATAATTTCGCAAAAAATCATAATGAATCTATATACTTCATTGTGTTTGTTTATTATTAATCTATTGTAAACTTACCTAAAATATATTTAGTTGGATTAGGCTAAATTAAATTACGCTTGTTATAATTAGCTTAGGTAAATTTTCTAAGTTTCTCCTGGTACAAAATTATTAATTTTTACATTAACATGAATGAAAAAATGTATCTTTAAACGTATAAGAGAAAATTTTAGAAAGGATTTAATTTTAAACGTGTTCTTGCTAACTGACCAATTTTACCTATTCGTCACGATATACATATATATATATATAGTATAATATATATATATATATATATATATATATATATATATATATATATATATATATATATATATATATATATATATATATATATATATATATATATATATATATATATATATATATATATATATATATATATATATATATATAAATATATATATATATATATATATATATATATATATATATATATATATATATATATATATATATATATATATAATATGTATATATATAATATATGTCGTGCCGAATAGGCAGAACTTGCGATCTTGGCTTAAATAGCAACGTTCATCTTGCCATATAGGACAAGTGAAAATTTGTGTATGCAATAATTTCGCCAAAATCATTCTGAACCTAACGAAAAAAATATATTTCACTGTGTTTGTTTAGTATTAAATTATTGTAAACAAATTTAAAATATATTTAGTTGGGTTAGGCTAAAATAAATTGTTCTTGTTATAATAAGGTTAGGTAAGTTTTCTAACATTCTTTTGGTGCAAAATTATAAATTTTTACATCAACATTAATGAAAAAAAAATATATTTAAACGTATAAGAGAAAATCTTAGAAAGGACTTAATTTTAAATGAGTTCTTGCTAATTGACCAGTTTTACATATTCGGCACGACATATATATATATATGTGTGCGTGTGCGTGCATGTGTGCGTGTGCATGTGTGTGTGTGTGTGTGTGTGTGTGTGTGTGTGTGTGTGTGTGTGTGTGTGTGTGTGTGTGTGTGTGTGTGTGTGTGTGTGGGGAACATAGTGGTCCTTGTATTAACTGATCGTCAATTTGCTTCCAACATTTAAGGCAAATTGTAAATATAAATCTAGAAATACCTGTTAATCTTTTTTTTTGTAGCCTAGTTCCTAGGCCTTTTGTGTATCCATTTGCTCTTGTGCTACCGTCCACAGGATGGATAAGGGGCGCACAACGAACTAGCAACTAGCCTCTTCGGCGACAAAATCAAAATTATTCCTTGAGGGATAGAGAATACCCACGTTTTTGTTTTATCTAAATGCAACTTGATAGTTCCTCCCATATTGTTAGTGGTTTGTCGTCCGCCTCGTAGGTACACCTTGGTTCACTATATGACTATCTTCTTACTCCTCTTTGTTTCATGTTGTTAATGGCGTGTAATACTGTGTTATTACGATTTCGTGAGTGGCGACAGGTTGACGAATAAGATATGTGCAACACTTGGGTGTCTTTATTACTTGCTTTAGTTTGTGGCTCGGTCTTGGGTGGTGAACTCTGCCAAATGCTTTCTGGCAGTCCAGGAAAATGCGATGGTCACATCCTTGTCTTTCTTGTTTTATCTCAGTAACTTAGTCATAAAACTTCCAGTGCACTCACGTGTATATGGTGTGTGTGTGTGTACTCACCTAGTTGTACTCACCTAGTTGAGGTTGCGGGGGTCGAGTCCGAGCTCCTGGCCCCGCCTCTTCACTGATCGCTACTAGGTCACTCTCCCTGAGCCGTGAGCTTTATCATACCTCTGCTTAAAGCTATGTATGGATCCTGCCTCCACTACATCGCTTCCCAAACTATTCCACTTACTGACTACTCTGTGGCTGAAGAAATACTTCCTAACATCCCTGTGATTCATCTGTGTCTTCAACTTCCAACTGTGTCCCCTTGTTACTGTGTCCAATCTCTGGAACATCCTGTCTTTGTCCACCTTGTCAATTCCTCTCAGTATTTTGTATGTCGTTATCATGTCCCCCCTATCTCTCCTGTCCTCCAGTGTTGTCAGGTTGATTTCCCTTAACCTCTCCTCGTAGGACATACCTCTTAGCTCTGGGACTAGTCTTGTTGCAAACCTTTGCACTTTCTCTAGTTTCTTTACGTGCTTGGCTAGGTGTGGGTTCCAAACTGGTGCCGCATACTCCAATATGGGTCTAACGTACACGGTGTACAGGGTCCTGAATGATTCCTTATTAAGATGTCGGAATGCTGTTCTGAGGTTTGCTAGGCGCCCATATGCTGCAGCAGCTATTTGGTTGATGTGCGCTTCAGGAGATGTGCCTGGTGTTATACTCACCCCAAGATCTTTTTCCTTGAGTGAGGTTTGTAGTCTCTGGCCCCCTAGACTGTACTCCGTCTGCGGTCTTCTTTGCCCTTCCCCAATCTTCATGACTTTGCACTTGGTGGGATTGAACTCCAGGAGCCAATTGCTGGACCAGGTCTGCAGCCTGTCCAGATCCCTTTGTAGTTCTGCCTGGTCTTCGATCGAGTGAATTCTTCTCATCAACTTCACGTCATCTGCAAACAGGGACACCTCAGAGTCTGTTCCTTCCGTCATGTCGTTCACAAATACCAGAAACAGCACTGGTCCTAGGACTGACCCCTGTGGGACCCCGCTGGTCACAGGTGCCCACTCTGACACCTCGCCACGTACCATGACTCGCTGCTGTCTTCCTGACAAGTATTCCCTGATCCATTGTAGTGCCTTCCCTGTTATCCCTGCTTGGTCCTCCAGTTTTTGCACCAATCTCTTGTGTGGAACTGTGTCAAACGCCTTCTTGCAGTCCAAGAAAATGCAATCCACCCACCCCTCTCTCTCTTGTCTTACTACTGTCACCATGTCATAGAACTCCAGTAGGTTTGTGACACAGGATTTCCCGTCCCTGAAACCATGTTGGCTGCTGTTGATGAGATCGTTCCTTTCTAGGTGTTCCACCACTCTTCTCCTGATAATCTTCTCCATGATTTTGCATACTGTACATGTCAGTGACACTGGTCTGTAGTTCAATGCTTCATATCTGTGTGTGTGTGTTCGTGTTTGTGTGTGTGTGTGTGTGTGTGTGTGTGTGTGTGTGTGTGTGTGTGTGTGTGTGTGTGAATATACTTGCGAGTTGAAGATTGAGACACTTATGCAGCATATGGGAATCTTTATTCAGGAAACGTTTCGCCACAGTGGCTTCATCAGTCCAATACAAAGAATAAGGCGTAAGGAGAGGAGGAGTATGAGGTAATCAGTCCCTCAGCCTGGAGTCGATGTGTTCAGTCCATCAATCTTGTAGAATGTACAGCATAGGGCCGTAGACGTGGCTTATATACTGTAGTGAGGTGAGGTGAAGCAGGCGGAGGCGGGGTCATAGTGGTACCATCCACTAGTCGAAGTAGGTCTTCGTCCAAAAGTTGAACAAGTGTTGAAGAATTCTTTGTAACAAGATCCCATGATGCTGCAGTGTCTGACAGTTGTGATGAATGGTTTGAAAAACCGACAAGTTGAAGATTGAGACACTTATGCAGCATATGGGAATCTTTATTCAGGAAACGTTTCGCCACACAGTGGCTTCATCAGTCCAATACAAAGAATAAGGCGTAAGGAGAGGAGGAGTATGAGGTAATCAGTCCCTCAGCCTGGACTAGTGGATGGTACCACTATGACCCCGCCTCCTCCTGCTTCACATCACCTCACTACAGTATATAAGCCACGTCTACGGCCCTATGCTGTACATTCTACAAGATTGATGGACTGAACACATCGACTCCAGGCTGAGGGACTGATTACCTCATACTCCTCCTCTCCTTACGCCTTATTCTTTGTATTGGACTGATGAAGCCACTGTGTGGCGAAACGTTTCCTGAATAAAGATTCCCATATGCTGCATAAGTGTCTCAATCTTCAACTTGTGGGTTTTTCAAACCATCACGTACTTGCGAGTAAATATATTGATAAGATAATGTTCAAAATTTCATTTATTCCATATGATCAAAATTCCTGCCCCTTCTATCATGTTGCCCCAACGATACTGTGCCTACAGTGTTACACTAAACTGTTGTGGTAAGCGCTTGGCATCACCACTCTCAATACCTTCAAAAATACCTTAAGGATATGTAATATACTAAATTAAACAGATGTATAACAAAAGTTATACATATAACCAGTAATCAAATGAATAACCGATCGATTATAGAATATATAATAAGATATAATGTATATTTACACCCAGTAATCAAATGAATAACCGATCGATTATAGAATATGTAATAAGATATAACGTATATTAACACATTCCCCTGAGCAAGAAGCGTAACAATAAAGATGAATAATAAAGATGTGTGTTGTTAGTAATGAAAACATGTGAAGATAAAGTTATTAAAGAAATACTATACGGATATTAGTTTTATTTATACCTTTATTTATTTAGTTATGATTATAATAATCATTTCTTTATTACACCCTTGATGACCCTTAAAAAAAAAGGGCTCTTGATCATAAAAAAAGTTGAGCTGCTCTCCACTTCCTGGGATCAAACACTGATTTTTTTCTCCATTTTCCTAGCGGGGCTGGGTGAGCCCCTACGGGTTTATCGCTTCCCACGAATACAACGAATGTCTTACAAAAACAGTAATTGTTCTTGACAAAAAATACAACAGTTGTGTAACAAATACATCCTTTCTCGAACAAATACATTAGGTATATAACAAATACACAATTTACTTAATATATTTTTGTCTAACAGTGCAATTATCTAACAAAACAGCCGTTATCTAGGAAATAATAGAGCAATTATCTAACTAACACAGCAGTTTTCTAACAATAAAGTAGTTATCTAACAAATAATTGAGCAGTTATCTAAAATAATTGAGCAGTTATCTAACAAATAGTAAGTAGTTATCTAACAAATAACAGAGCAGTTATCTAACAAATAATAAAGTTATCTAACAAATAAAGCAGTTATCTAACAATAAAGCAGTTATCTAATAAAGCATTTATCTAACAAATAGTAGTTATCTAACAAATAAAGCAGTTATCTAACAAATAATAAAGCAGTTATCTAACAAATAATAAAGCAGTTATCTAACAAATAATAAAGCAGTTATCTAACAAATAAAGCAGTTATCTAACAAATAAAGCAGTTATCTAACAAATAAAGCAGTTATCTAACAAATAAAGCAGTTATCTAACAAATAAAGCAGTTATCTAACAAATAAAGCAGTTATCTAACAAAGTTATCTAACAAATAAAGCAGTTATCTAACAAATAAAGCAGTTATCTAACAAATAAAGCAGTTATCTAACAAATAAAGCAGTTATCTAACAAATAAAGCAGTTATCTAACAAAGTTATCTAACAAATAAAGCAGTTATCTAACAAATAATAAAGCAGTTATCTAACAAATAAAGCAGTTATCTAACAAATAAAGCAGTTATCTAACAAATAAAGCAGTTATCTAACAAAGTTATCTAACAAATAAAGCAGTTATCTAACAATAAATCAGTTATCTAACAAATAAAGCAGTTATCTAACAAATAAAGCAGTTATCTAACAAATAAAGTTATCTAACAAAGTTATCTAACAAATAAAGCAGTTATCTAACAAATAAAGCAGTTATCTAACAAATAAAGCAGTTATCTAACAAATAAAGCAGTTATCTAACAAATAAAGCAGTTATCTAACAAATAACAGAGCAGTTATCTAACAAATAAAGCAGTTATCTAACAAAGTTATCTAACAAATAAAGCAGTTATCTAACAAATAAAGCAGTTATCTAACAAATAAAGCAGTTATCTAACAAATAAAGCAGTTATCGAACAAATAACAGAGCAGTTATCTAACAAATAATAAAGCAGTTATCTAACAAATAGTAGAGTAGTTATCTAACAAATAATAAAGCAGTTATCTAACAAATAGTAGTTATCTAACAAATAATAAAGCAGTTATCTAACAAATAGTAGAGTAGTTATCTAACAAATAATAAAGCAGTTATCTAACAAATAGTAGTTATCTAACAAATAATAAAGCAGTTATCTAACAAATAGTAGAGTAGTTATCTAACATAATAAAGCAGTTATCTAACAAACAGCAGTGTTATCTAGCAAACAGAGCAGTTATCTAACAAATAGAGCAATTATATAAATGAAGCATTTATCTAACAAATGGAGCAATTATCTAGCAAATAGAGCACATTATCTAACAATCTATCAACAAATAAAACAAGTTATCTAATAAACAGCAGTTTGCTGACAAATTATTTAACAAACATAGCAGTTATCTAACAAATAGTGCAAGTTATCTAACAGAGCAGCTATCAAGCTACTAGGAATGTACACAGTTTGCCTCTGGAAATCTACGAGGAGATAGCTGTCACTGATCCTCAGATTTAATTCAAGTTAGCTTCTCGTAGCTCTGAAATAAGCCTAGCTACGTGCGTCTCTACATTTTACACTTTCCTGGCAAATAATAATAACCATAATTTTTAAAGGGGTGGAGGGGTAAGCCAGTGGAATGCCTCGGTCAGATGACCAAAAGCTCCGGCTGTGGATCATCATATGACTAAGACCCGCGTCAGGAAACACTTATCCTGTTTCCTGACAAGCCTTACCTAACCTGTCATGCTTTTTCAGGTGTGGGTTCCATGCTTATGTTGCATATTGCAACACAGGCATGACATAAATTGCATAAAAGGCCCAGATAACATCAGTTTAACTTAGATTTTTTTACTGGCAAAAAAAAAAAATCAGGGTTATTTACGGCTAGGCTTGAGAGGTATTTTTTGAAGCTGTACTATATTAGGCACACGATAGACATCTATTTCTGTCCATGATGATATGAGCACAGGTGTTGGGGAAGTAGAAACACCTGTGTTATAGGTGATATACACTCACTCTTGACACTTGCTACCGAGTACTTCCAGTAGCAGCCTCGGGAGAGTATTGCCAGACTCTCGCAGCAACAACCTGCTTGATTATCATCCACCGATCTAAGGGTATGAAAACTGGAGTATACCCGGCCACAGCAGTACCACTGTCTCTGTCACAGTAGGACCACTGTCTGTCACAGTAGGACCACTGTCTCATTGTAGTACCATTGTGTCTGTCACAGTAGGACCACTGTCTCTGTCACAGTAGTACCACTGTCACAACCACAACAGTACCACTGTCACAGCCACAACAGTACCACTGTCACAGCCACAACAGTACCACTGTCACAGCCACAACAGTACCACTGTCACAGCCACAACAGTACCACTGTCACAGCCACAACAGTACCACTGTCACAGCCACAACAGTACCACTGTCACAGCCACAACAGTACCACTGTCACAGCCACAACAGTACCACTGTCACAGCCACGAAGATGTAAGGTTTTATCACGTAACTGATCCAGTGAACATTACTTGTTGTTAAACAAGAGACTCAGGCTTTCATATTCTCGGTTCTAGGCTTTACTCATTTACTTTATGTGAACCACTAAACCTGTGTGAGTCTTGGAGGCTCGATCCTCCGTCTAAATGAGTTTACCGTTTCGTATTTTCCTGTAGGACTCTTTGTATCCTCCTGTAGGAGTCTTTTTATCCTCATGTAGGAGTGTATGTATTCTCCTGTAGGAGCCTTTGTATATATCTTCCTGTAGGAGTCTTTGTATGTATCTTCTTGTAGGAATCTTTGTATCCTCCTGTAGGAGTCTCTATGGATCCTCCTGTAGGAGTCTTTGTATGTATCCTCCTGGAGTTTACCTGGAGAGAGTTTCGGGGGTCAACGCCCCCGCGGCCCGGTCTGTGACCAGGCCTCCTGGTGGATCAGCGCCTGATCAACCAGGCTGTTGCTGCTGGCTGCACGCAAACCAACGTACGATCCACCTTTAAGAGTCTTTGTATGTACCCTACTGTAGGAGTCTTTGTATGTATCCTGTAGGAGTCTTTGTATGTATCCTCCTGTAGGAGTCTTTGCATGTATCCACCTTTAAGAGTCTTTGTATGTATCCTACTGTAGGAGTCTTTGTATGTATCCTGTAGGAGTCTTTGTATCTTCCTGTAGGAGTCTTTGTATGTATCTTCCTGTAGAAGTCTTTGTATCCTCCTGTAGGAGTCTTTGTATGTATCCTCCTGTAGGAATTTTTGACCGTGGGTATCTATGTATCCTGTAGGAATTTTTTATTCTTCCTGCCTGGGTTCTGGATACTCTTATACACATTCTCACAAAGCCGCGTGATAAGCTATTTTACTGTAATTCTGGATGCTCCAGAATTTTGGACGGTCCACCTGGCCTTTTCTTACAATTTATCAAGGAAATTCTGATATTTTTCCCCCTTGTTGTATACTGATTGTTCTATAGCTGAGGTGTCACACAGGGACACACCGAGACGTGCACATCTCTCCGTATATTTACTCTGATAGTTTGTGGTTTATAAAAACGACAAGTTGAAGAATGAGACACTTGTGCAATGTTTGGGAATCTTTATTAAGGAAGCGTTTCGCCAGCCAGTGGCTTCTTCAGTCCAGTACAAAGAAGAGCAGTGGAAGATGAGGAGGAGAATAAGGTAGTCAGTCCAAGGTGAGGTACTGATAACCTCAAACTCCTCATCTTCACCGTTCTTCTCTGGAGTTTACCTGGAGAGAGTTGTATTGGACTGAAGAAGCCATTGGCTGGCGAAACTTTTATGTAGATTTAACAGAAGATTTTAACAATGATAACAGTTAAGTGAGACTGGTGACGCAAATTTAACAGTGGCGATACTTTAATTAGACACTGAAGCATGTATGATTTCTTTGCTGTCGTGCCATTACGATTTCGTTAGTCATGAAGCATGTATTCTTGCAAGACACATAAATTACTTATCTCTGTGTATCCGAGCCAGGCTTTGCAAGTGGGATCTTCTCTTCTAGTAATGATGATGATGATGATGATGATGATGATAATGATGATAGTGTTACCAGCATCGGCCATCAGCATCCCAGGGCACCGCAAGGAGGTCCTCGACTCGCTCAGGTAATTTTGAAGTCTATTCACTGCGGTACTGTTATAAATACTGGTAGATACCGAGTCAATAGCAACAACACAGCAGTAGTAGTTACAGTGACGGTATTAACAGGAGTAACGTTAGCAGCATCAACAGTAGCACCTATAACTTGACTAGCAGCAACAGTAGAAATGCCACAAATGAATGACTCAATAGCGTCATCAGTAACAACAGTAGTAGCACTAACAACAGCAGTAGCAACTGCAACAGCGCTAATAACTGTAATAAAAACAGTGGTAGCACTAGTAACAGTTGTAGCAATAGTAAGGGCACCAGTGTTTGCGAGTATGTGTGTGAGTGTGGATGTGTTTATTTGCTAACTGAGTGTGCTGACTGTGAGTGGTGTATACATTCTAGGAGACAGCTGGGGAAGCACTACTACCCGACGAAGGCACAGCAGGGAAGCCACGACCTAGCAGACAACCTGTGTGTGGTTCATTCTATCCTCGCTCTGGTCTCCACACAATCCTGGAGCAACACCAGTGAGTACCCAACAGCCCCCACCGCTTGTTCTGATTTCTCCTTACCTTGGGTAAAAGGACACATGGACTACTAATGTGACATTTTATTGTGGCAACATTTCGCTCCTGGAGAGCGAAACATTGACACAATAAAATGCCGCATTAATTGCACTTGCGTACTTTTACCAAACATATCGTCGGTAATTCTACCAACATTATTACAGTTATGATTGAACTTGTCTCCCATATTATACCCACGCTCACACACTCATGGAGTAACACACACACACACACACACACACACAGAAGCGGGGCCAGGAGCTATGACTCGACCCCTGCAACCACAACTAGGTGAATACAACTAGGTGAGTACAACTAGGTGAGTACAACTAGGTGAGTACACACGTATCTCCTGCTCCCTGGCTAGTATTATTATACTATCTGAATATTTAAGAATGCAATATATGTACTCCTATAAATCAATATCTTTCTACAAAAAAAAAAATCAATTTTCTCAGATGCATTAATTTTCACAATATATTACTCACGTCACTTTGTTTTGCCATAACAGTGATATGATTACTTTCTGTCCGTATTTTGTTTCTAATGATATTTGACGGTTCATCAGACGGAGGATCGAGCCTCTACCAGTCCTTCCACTGACCCATACTATTTTAAATGATTCACATTAAAGCCACAAGTTGGAGACATAGTTACACGATGTTTCGGTCTGCCCTGAACCATTATCAGGTACAGGTGTATATGTTCTCTGGTTCCATTTATGGTTTTTGTGGTTCATTGTCAACTTTCCAGCACCACATTGTAACTCATTATTCTACAGTCTAAAGTAAATAAAAATAATGAATAATTAGTAATAATAAAAATAATAATTAGTAAAACTACTAATTATTAGTAGTAATACTACTACTAATTAGTAATAATAATTTTAATTATTAAAACCCCATAGTATGAACAACATTTAGTAGAAAATACCTCTGTTTCCTTGGATCAAGAACATAATTCATTCTGTGGTCACAGTGTGGGACGCTAGTGGTAAGGTGAGTGACGGTGTGGGCCTGGGTGCCACAGAAGCCAGGGGTGACCCTCACCTGTGTCTGAGTGTCAGTGTGGCACTCCCTGGCACCCTCACCTCTCACCTCCACCACTACGAGGCTCAGCTGGCCTCGCACAACCTCACACTCCAGCAGCCACTGCAGCAGGAGGTCCTCCTTCAGCAGGACACCTTCTTCAGGGGCAAGTATTGCCTCGTCACCCTGAGGTAGGTCCAGAGGTCCTCAATAAAAACAAACATTATTTGACTTTATTGCGCTATCTCAGGTTAAATTTATAAAACCAATGTTAAAATAAGTCACTTCGAATTTTTGGGTTATTCTAGGTTCTTTACACAGTGCTGCTATGTATGATAATCTATACTCACCTATTTGTGGTTGCAGGGGTCGAGTCCTAGCTCCTGGCCCCGAGTCCTGTAGTTGTGTATACCTGAATAAACTTACTAAACAATGGAAATAAGTCACTTTGTATACTTTCTGGAATTATCTTAAGTAATTTACAGTATGTGTGATAATTGCACTTACGTTTATCTGTACCTCTAAATAAACTTACCAACTAAACACTGATATACTGTTAATATATTTAATTCAGTGTTCCCTCGCATGAACAGTAGTGTCAAAGAACGAACAATCTGATCAAGATTGTAGGGTAAACTAAAGTACTTTAATATATTTTATCTAACTTTTGTCAACGCCAGTAATCGGGAGTGAATTCTGATCCTTTAAAGGCAACTTTTATTATAAATGCAATTTAATTGATTAAGAATCACAAAGTGTGCATTTTAGAGTCACGACAAGACAACTCAGTATAGTTAGTTCCTTAGTAAGGTCATTTAGGTACAGGTACACATAAATACAATTATCATGCATAGTAACATGTGTAAATTATCTAGGATAACTCAAAAAAATCATCCTAGACCTTATACATCATAAACATAAGTTTACCCATTGGCTTTAAATCAATGATTAAACTAATGTTTCAATTTTCTTGGTGTGTGGAGTGCATGTCTCGCCCTCGCCTGGTCATAGGTAACAAGTTTCTCCGGGACGTTTGTCACCATTTTTGTTCTGCTGGCTGGGCACAGCTCCAGCCTTCCACTGTGGATGCTTGCTGGTGTTGGTGGGAAGCTGGTTAAGGAACTCAGGTGAGTGTGTAGGTGTCCCGCTCTGCTGAGGCTTAAGCAAGGAGTTCAACTGACCTAACTTGGAACCTCTTCGTTCCAGAAAAGAAATATTGCCCGACCATGGGCAATATTTCTTTCCTGGACATCGGGAAACAGGGCTTGATGCTGAGCAAGCTGTCAGTGGCCTTTAAAACAATCACCAAAAAACAACGACAATTCAGTGGTTTAACTAGGTAAATTTATTTAGGTGTAAGTACAGTTATCATACATAGTTAAACATATGTATAAATTACCTAGGATAACCCAAAACTATCTGGTAGTTGATAGGTTTGAAACCCTATTAACTAACCGAGTGCTACTATAGAAACTGAAAGGGGTAAAATTGTGCAGGTAATTTAGTGGATGTTTGTAAAGCTTAAAGGGATGTAGGATGTACATACTGCTTCGCTGGCAACTCTCTGGCAAGACACCTAAACTCAGTACCTGACCAGCCGGGCTATGGTTCGTACACTGGTTTGCGTGCGGCCAAGTTACATCCTGGTTGATCAAGCCCTGATCCACCACGAGGCCTGGTCATCAACTGGGCCACGGGGGTGTTGACACCTGGAACACCCTCCAGGTATACACTTGGCCGTCTCTTATACTCTTTTCTCCCAAATGACTCTTATTTTATTCTTAATTAAGTGATGGCGCCAAAGGGGGCGAGGGGTTGAAACCTACACAAGCCTCATCAGCTCACCCAAAGTCCCCCAAACAAAAATAATAACGAAGCTTCAAAATAAATTCCCTAACCCTCTCCCCTATAGAGAAATTTTGGACCAGCCCCTTCATAGAAAGGCTGCGGAATGTAAGGTAATGAGGCGTGATCTGAGGAAAGGGAAGTCAGCTTCAATTTTTCAGATCAGGAGCCTCTCACTAGTATGAAGGCAACTCTCTTGATACGCCTCGGCCACTACATAAAATGTTTCACCTGCTGCCTCCCTGGAGGTTCTCTTCAAGGAGGTACCTTGATGCTGGTGAGGGGCTCTTGATCAAAAAATTTGGACATCCTCCCTTGTATCGAACCTCAGTGCCTCCCATACCACTCGCTGTAGACCCACATGGGTTCATTGCTTATCACTTACTCGTAAATATAACAATACAACACAATTCTTTTCAGTTAACTTGTCTGTTATTTCAAACACTAATTAGGCTAAATTATTTACCCCAAAAATGATAAGACATAAATAAGATGGAGACAGAAACAAGAAACAAAAATGAATCTGCATATTTCAACCTCCAACTGGGGTCCTCTTCAGCAGGTATATATAATGTTGTTTGTGTTACAGGAAGGAAGATAGTGTAGGGCAGAGCGGTGGGTCGTGGCAGGCAGTGAGTACCATGGCAGGCAGGTACCAGCACACCTACGGTACTTGTGTACCTCACACCTGCACTACACACTTCCTGCAGGTAGGTCGCCTCTAACACATCCTCATAACGAAAACAATCTTATATTGAGAAAATGGTTATAATTATAACCACAATGTTTAAAGAGGTGGAGGGGAAAGTCAGTGTAAGGCCTCGGTCACATGACCAAAAGCTCGAACTGCGGGTCATCATATGACTAAGACCCGCGACAGGAAACACTTGTCTTGTTTCCTGACAAACCTTACCTAACCTATCATTGATACATCAGTTTTTAAGATTGTTGTAGAAGCACATAAGTTACATATCAAAGTTGCTGTTATATTCGTGTTTACGACTAAACCCTTATGAGGTCATACAACTCCTTGTGAATGGTAGGTTTGATCCGAGTAAGGGGATGTAGCTCCAAGTCCCTGGAGTAAGAGCATTTCAGCAGCAACAACGTTCTTTCCAGAGTTGGTAAAGACGTTTTGTTATTTATCACTTTAAGATTGGGAGATGTGCCTTAATGCTAGTGAAGGATTATTTCACGACCCTCACCTTCCTCGTATCAAACTTGCTTACCTCTCATTCCCCAGGCGTATGATTTCCAACGTATTAAGTACTTCCCCATTTATATAGTTAATAATACATAACTAGGTATCCTCAAAGGGATACCTTTATGGCTGACAAATATATTTTCTTACAAGCTGCATAAAGAATTCATTACAATTATGACCAGATACAAACATGTATACCTGGAGAGGGTTCCAGGGGGTCAACGCTCCCGCGGCCCGGTCTGTGACCAGGCCTCATGGATAGTGGATCAGGAGGCTGGGCTTATGGGATAATAATAATAATAATAATAATAATAATATAGTAATATAAAAATAATAATAATAGTAGTAATATAATAATAATAATAATAATAATAATAATAATAATCTTTATGTCTACAAGTACATGTACATGGTATACAGGCCTAGCTGACATCAGTGACATACTGCTGTATAGAAAGCCCCTTGTTATGCAGAACATTTCAGGCAAATTAGGTCAGTTTTGTCCCAGGATGCGACCCACACCAATCTACTAACACCCAGGTACCTATTTTACTGATAGGTGAACATAGACTGGACAGTAGGTGCCTTAAAGAGACACGCCCTAAAGTTTCCATCTGTACCGGGGCTGGAACCCCGGACCTCAGTGTGTGAGATGAGTATGCTAGCAGTCGAGCTACGGGACAAACTTTATTTCTTTCTGTAGTATACAAAATGTAGTTTTACTTGTAATGAAGTATTGCTAAGCACAAAGAAAGCCACTAGCATACGAAGCATTTTGGGCAGGGACACGGGGATACCTTTCTTGGATCGCGCAGCGACTGAAGCAAATTTAGTTTAGTATTGGAGTGGCAGGTCTCTAGCGAGTGCTATAATGTGTGTGTCCTGGTGCAGGAGTGGCTGCAGCAGCAGCAGCAAGAGACCGGGACCTCTCTCACCGTCACCTGTCATGATGATTCCCATCACCACACCTGGACCAGGAGTGACCTCTCCTTCCTGTGAGTACTTCACATCTTCATAAAAATTCCATTTATCTTGTGTATGGGATAGACCATCCTGAGAGGCGGTAATACCCGAGTGATAGTAGCTACAGCTCTGCCTCAATGAAACCTTTCAAGCCGTAGCTGATGAACCTTTAATGGAATACTAGACTGAAGTATCCCAGTTCAGCCTGACAATACTGAAGTCTTCCAGCTCAAGCTGACACTACTGAAGACTCCCAGTTTAGGCTGTCAGATTTCAGTACAATATGTGTGACCCATCGTGTATGATGGAATATAATGAGTAAACATGGCTTGCTTTTGTCCCCACTATGTAACCATCATAGAAACAAGTGTTCCTACTACGTAACTATCATATAGAGTAGCGTAGTAACACACTGCTAATGTTACCACTATGTAACTATCATACAGCACTGCAACAGCACACTGCTGGTGTATCTAATGACTCAATAAAGTTTATAATATACCTCGGCCACGCCGTTGTTCACTGTGTGTTCCTTGTCGTTATCAGGTTGTTAACAGTGGTGTTGGTAGCGCTGGTAGCAGCAGCTACTGTGCATGATGCTGCTAGTCCCTGCACCCAAGTAACTCTCAAATCAGTCTGTGGGTGCTCCACAGGTGAGTAAATTTGTTTTAACAATAGACTTGGTCAGGCAGGCCCAGCTATCTTGAAAATAGAAGTTTCCTCAAAAAAAAAAAAAAATCCTTATGCGTTGATAGATATATTATTGTGAATGACCATAGTATACATTTCTCAATTTTTCATCAAAACCAACTCTCTCTCTCTCTCTCTCTCTCTCTCTCTCTCTCTCTATATATATATATATATATATATATATATATATATATATATATATATATATATATATATATATATATATATATTATCCACATGTACGTAGACCACTAATTACACACACACCTGTCATGGACAGGTGTTCGACTACTTCACTGTTTTTCTCTCAACCGCAACTGGAGCCGACTGACCGCTCACTCCACCACCCACCTGCAAATTCTCGACGGCCTCAGGTGAGCTTCCCACCACCTGGTACACCACCTGCCCTGCCCGTTGCAAGACGGAGGATCGAGCCTTCAATAGTCGTAGAGTAACACACATCTCATTTAAGTATCATTAACGTAAAAATTAACATTAAATTAACAAAGTCCGTTAAAATCTTCGAGATTTGATGCTATGTGAAGGACAGTGCATCCAAGGAATTGGACATGCCCTTCCCTTCCCTGGATCAAGCCTGAGTACCTCAAATTTTCCAGGCATTTTATGACCCCTGCGGGTTTTGTACTTCCCTGTGAATATATAATAGGTGTCCCGTAGCTCAACCGCTAGCGTACTCAGCTCACACACTGAGGTCAGGCGTTCGTCTCCGGTACGGCTGGAAAACATTAGGACGTATTTCCTTAAGACACCTTTTGTCCCTGTTCACCTATAAGTAAAATAGGTACCTGGGTGTTAGTGGACTGGTGTGGGTCGCATCCTGGGACAAAACTCACCTAATTTGCCCGAAATGCTCAGCATAACAAGCGGCTTTCTATATAGTAGTACGTCATTGATGTCAACTAGGTACATGTTACCTTGTACATGTACTTGTAGAAATAAAGATATTATTAGTATTAATAATGTATATTAGTATTAATAATAGTATAATAATGTATAATAATGTACATACAGAAAAGAGCCAGTGATTTAAAATAACTTGGTCCTCCGTGGCACTGGTATTTCCACTTGTTTTAACTAATGAATTTCTTATTTTTCTTGTTTATATTCTTGTGAATGTTTTTATGTTTGTGTATATGTTTGTCTATATGTTTGTGTATATGTTTGTCTATATGTTTGTGTATATGTTTGTCTATATGTTTGTGTATATGTTTGTCTATATGTTTGTGTATATGTTTGTCTATATGTTTGTGTATATGTTTGTCTATATGTTTGTGTATATGTTTGTCTATATGTTTGTGTATATGTTTGTCTATATGTTTGTGTATATGTTTGTCTATATGCTTGTGTATATCCATCGGATATAATTATGTATTCTGTATCATTGCTAGTGATCAGTCAAGGTTTCATTTAGCCTAGCTGCTAGGCTTCTCTTATGAGCTACACTAAGTTACAGTAATCAAGTATTACAGTATTTGTATTGTTGCTATATACTGTCGTTGTGTTATATACTGCCACTGTTATATACTGCCACTGTTATATACTGTCACTGTGTTATATACTGCCGTTGTGTTATATACTGCCGTTGTGTTATATTTTGCCATTGTTTTACATAAACCTTTTCATCAATGCTTCACTCGTAGACGAAATACGCATCACATGAAATACTGTTATGTTGTTGTAGGTTGTGAGTGTTGTGGTGTAGGAGGAGGAGGAGGAGGAAGGTGTTCTGGTGGTTATGGTTGATGGTGTTCCACAGGGTGATCAGTATGGTATGGATTATCATGGCTCACCGCTATATGCTGTTCCTTATCTCCGTCGCCAATCCTCGCATCATCACTCAGGTAAGATAACACTCGCTGCTGTACCCTCCCTCTCTGATCTTCACATCTCTCACATGTATGAACTTATAGATGTTGAGGCTGAACTTCTATATTATTATTATTATAATCAAAAAGAAGCGCTAAGCCACAAGGACTATACAGCTGAACTTCTATAGCAATTCGCTGCACTACACTCACAGCTTCTCCACGTCTTCATCTGTTTCATTTCAATCTTCTAATTTTCTCCCCTCAATCCTTCATTAGGTGATACTGCTGACCATAGGATATATTCACCTAGGAATGTATGTCTTTTAGTGTATATACGCTGATTACTTATTTTTAATCACAATTAAAGTAGTCATGGCTGGTGGTGAACAGGTTACATGCAGTCATAATGACCATCGCATAACCTAACGGCTTTAAACTCAGTTAACCAACCAGCAACTGATGCTTGACAAACACGTCTTGTTACTCCTTCTCACACCATAAATTCCTCCCTTGCCATTGTGTTGTCGGCAGCACCTGGGTGACTGGCGCTACTGGTGGGTGTTCAACGCTTACCCTGCAGTAGACACCTTCTTCTTCATCTCCGCCTTCCTCGTCTCCGCATTTCTCAAGACGCGACTCAAGGAGTTCTCCTTCACGACCTTTTACCTCCAGCGATACCTAAGGTGAGCTCCTCTACCACCTCCACTATTTCCTCCTATACTGCTGTGTCGTGTGGGGAAACTTCTTCGTGTCCGTGTATATACTTGAGAGACCATTGTGTGTGTGTGCGGTCATGTGTGTGGTAAGCTTTCGCAATACTTCATTGATCTCTACAATATATTCAGAACCGACACACGTGGCTGATGAACGTCAGGCTGAGTGTGTGTATTCCAGCTCAGTGAACAATCCTTCATGCAGGGCAAGGACTCTAGTGGAAATATGTCACTTGACTTTTTTGGGTTATCCTAGGTACCTTACACATCTGTTACTATGCAAAACATCTACTGTGAAAAAAATAGTGAACATTCAAGCGCTTTCGTGATTTCACGAAAGCGCTTGGATGTTCACTATTTATTTCACGGTGCGCTGTATAGCCCTTGTGGCTTAGCGCTTCTTTTTGATTATAATAATAATAATATTTCACGGTGGTTCTTTTGCATATTATGATATCACCTATTTACTGTGATCTTGTTGCATATGTTAGTATATGTGAGAATTTGTGTAACCGTATTTATGTGTACCTGTGCCTTAACAAACTTACTTATGCAGATGAAAGACTCTTGGTGTCAGAAATTGGAACTTCCGCTTTTTCTGGACGAATATGATACTTTCCCTTCCTCAGGCGCTAGCAGCCCAATGGGTTTTGCGTTTCCCGTAAATATAATAATAATAATAATAATAGACGACTATTCTGAGTGGTATTCTAGGTGAGAGGACCTAAGGCCGCCTGATTTTCCCTGGTTCTGGATTATTATCCTCCGTGGTTAATAATCTAGTGTTTTCTATCAGGCTGGTGCCAGCGATGATGTACGTGACGTGGGGGTGCAGCAGTGTGTTAAGGCACCTGGGCAGCGGTCCAGTGTGGCACTCGACCTACCACACCATGTTTGGACGACCCTGTGCCACCACTGGCTGGACCAACATGCTTCTCATCAACAACTTCAACCATTCTGATGACATGGTGAGCACACGACTGTAATAACATGGTGAGCACACGACTGTAATAACATGGTGAGCACACGACTGTAATAACATGGTGAGCACACGACTGTAATAACATGGTGAGCACACGACTGTAATAACATGGTGAGCACACGACTGTAATAACATTGTGATCACACGACTGTAATAACATGGCGAGCACACGACTATGTAAGATGAGAGGTCAAATCTTACAAACACCCACCGACATTCACTATACACTTGATTTTCCTCGGTGCTCCTCTTGTAATATTTCCTTCTCAGTTAATGAGACTTGGTAATTTTTATTATTAAACAGACTTAAATACAACCACAGTGTACTGCTGCCCTACTCTGTATGATAGCTGTGTAGTGGGAATAAAGCTAGGTGTGTGTCCTTGTTATATTCCATCACAGAAGATGGGTTATATATGTATGAAGTAACGAAATGTGTCAACCTGAGCTGGGAGACTTGGGTAGTGTCAGCCTTAACTGGGAGACTTGGGTAGTGTCAGCCTTAGCTGGGAGACTTGGGTAGTGTCAGCCTTAACTGGGAGACTTCAGTCGTGTCAACCTGAGCTGGGAGACTTGGGTAGTGTCAGCCTTAGCTGGGAGACTTCAGCCGTGTCAACCTGAGCTGGGAGACTTGGGTAGTGTCAGCCTTAACTGGGAGACTTCAGTCGTGTTAACCTGAGCTGGGAGACTTGGGTAGTGTCAGCCTTAACTGGGAGACTTCAGTCGTGTTAACCTGAGCTGGGAGACTTGGGTAGTGTCAGCCTTAGCTGGGAGACTTCAGTCGTGTCAACCTGAGCTGGGAGACCTGGGTAGTGTCAGCCTTAGCTGGGAGACTTCAGTGGTGTCAGCCTGAGCTGGGAGACTTAATTAAGCAGGTCAGTGAGGATACCGTCTAACATTCCGTTAAGGGTTAATCATCTATGGGAGCTACAACACTTTAGTTTCAACAGAACTGAAATTACCGTTACTCGGGAATTACCAGACAACTCTCAGGATGGATTATCTGACACAGGTAACTTACGAGAGTGAACGCAGGAACATGGGGGTGACTAACATGTACCTCCAAGTATAAAAACAGTTTCTCTGAGTCTTTGAGAAAATAAGTCATTGTGTTATACCACAACCACCAATATTTACATAATTTTTATATTTTAATAATAATATTTTATTATTATTGCTTTATTATTATTATTTATTATTATTATTAAGGGGAGTGTTAAACCCATAGGGTCAGGATATTTAGCACTATGACTCTGGGGGCAGTTGTAAACAGCAGTTATCCTGTGGGAGGTAATTAGGATGCATCCTAGGAAGAGAAGTTTCAATTCCTTGGATCAAATCTGATTACCTCCCATTCCCCCATATGACCCCATCCCAACGGTTTTACCGCTTCGCCTCATGATCCCCGGCAGTGTCTGGGTCACCTGTGGTCACTGGCGGTAGAGTGGCAGTTGTTCGTGGTGGCACCGCTGCTGTTGCTGCCTTACTACCGCTGGCACCAGTCCCAACTTGGCCGCCTGCTGCCCTTCTGCGCCTGCTTGAGCGTGACTCTCCTGCTGCCTGCTGCCCTCACCCTCCTCCATCACCTGCCTCCCACACCATCATTCTCCGAGCTTCCTGCTACCAGGTGACCTCTCAACACCTAGTCTCTCTCTCTCTCTCTCTCTCTCTCTCTCTCTCTCTCTCTCTCTCTCTCTCTCTCTCTATCTCTCTTAAATATATATATATATATATATATATATATATATATATATATATATATATATATATATATATATATATATATATGCAAGGAATTCGCAAAAGCAGGCGAAATACACACAAACACTGATCTCTGGCTGAAGGAGACTCGAACCTACGAATCTTGGAACAAGGTTGTTCCAAGATTCGTAGGTTCGAGTCTCCTTCAGCCAGAGATCAGTGTTTGTGTAATTTTCTCCTGCTCTTGCGAATTCCTTGCATTGTTAAAATCTCTAGTAAGGCTGATGCATGCAGGGGATGAGATGAAAAGCTGTAAGCCTTCTCCCTGAAAGCTGGCTGCCTTGGATCATTGTGTAGCTCAAGCTGCACGCCAAGGTATTGTCCAGTGTGGGTAGATTGGTATAGCACTGCGTACCTTATTCCAAGGTTCGTAGGTTCGAGTCTCCTTCAGCCAGAGATCAGTGTTTGTGTGTATTTCGCCTGCTTTTGCGAATTCCTTGCATATATATATATATATATATATATATATATATATATATATATATATATATATATATATATATATATATATATATATATATATATATATATATAACCACAGTGAAAAAATGATGAAATTCTAAGCGCTTTCGTGATTTCTCATATTATCACGGAAAAAATAGCAAATATAATAGATTTAATAAGGGTAAGATTTCACCTGACCTGTAACCTGACAAATGTAATGCTAGTATGTGTGTTGCAGGATGTACTACAGTGTATACTACACGATGCCGTGGTGTCGTGCCGGATCGTACCTCGTGGGTCTGGCTGCTGGCTGCCTCTACCACACGATGATTGCTCACGACCTCACCCTCACGCCTGTGAGTCACTTCTGTGTGTGTGCTAACCTATTTGTAGTTGTAGAGGTCGATTCACAGCTCCTGGCCCCGCCTCTTCGCTGGTCGCTGCTAAGTCCACTCTCCCTGCTCCATGACCTTTAACATACCTCTTCTTAAAGCTATGTATGTATCCTGCCTCCACTACATCATTCTCCAGATTGTTCCACTTCCTGACAACTCTGTGACTGCAGAAATACTTCCTAACATCTCTGTATCTCATCTGAAACATTGTGTGTGTGTGTGTGTGTGTGTGTGTACGAAGGTCACACAGGGTTATCCTAGTTTATATAATGTACAATTTTGTGTGTTCAAAAGATCTGTGCTCCCACAACACTTGTGTGTTGACATTTGTGTGCACATAATATCAGTGTGCACATAATATCAGTGTGCACATAGCACTTGTGTTCCCTCAAGCCATTGTATAATTTTCCGTTATACATATAATACCTAAATAAAAACTCATGTACATATTTGTACACAGTATGGTGTAGTGATGTCCTGTAGCTCGATTGGTAGCGTACTTGGCTCACACACTGAGGTCCAGGGGTCGATCCCTGGTACGGCTGGAAAACATTACGACGTGTTTCCTTAAGACACCTGCTGTCCATGTTCACCTATCAGTAAAATAGGTACCTGGGTGTTAGTGGACTGGTGTGGGTCGCATCCTGGGACAAAACTGACCTAATTTGCCGAAATGCTCTGCATAAGAAGGGGCTTTCTATATAGTAGTATGTCACTGATGTCAACTATGGTCTGTATACCTTGTACATGTACTGTACTTGTAGAAATAAAGATTATTATTATTATTATTATTACATATGAGCTTAAGTCTGTATATGTCTCCGGCAGGCGTGCGTGCGGGCGTGTGGATGGGCATGTGTGGTGGTGGTGGTGGGTGTGTTGGTATCCCCGAGCTTCATCCCTGCCTCTGGAACTTACTGGGCTGCCCTCTACTCTTCCCTGGCCAGACCTGCTTGGGCAGGCGCCCTCACCTTCTTCGTCATCAGCACCGTCAGAGGTCGACCAGGTGAGTCTCCCAGCCTCTCCCATCACTCGTTATTACCCACGTCATGCGGCTGGGTCTATAAGCAATTTGTTTGGTGTTCTGGTAGCGGGGAGTAAATGATACGTCTTCGGAGGCTTCTTACTGTATTGTTAAGTCGTGGTGGGTACACAGGCTTGTGTGTTGTGCCCTTGGCCCGGGAGGGCCATCCCACGAGAGGAGCTAGGCGTAGGCCTTGTGTCTTCCTGCTAGGCCGCTGTGTGAGTGAGAGTGAGGCAAGGGAAGGCAGGCTGAAGTGGCAACGCCTATAGGTGGCAGCACTTGAGTGGCACGAAATATGAACTAAGCTGGCAGACAGCATGGGCTGTCTGTGCAGACAGTGCAGGCTGTCTACAGGTCTAGCCTCGGCTCTTTCCCCTCACTCTAACCATTCCTCTCCCTTACTTCTCTTCCACCATCCCACTCTTCCCTCTTACCCCTCATGGGTTTTACCTGGGAGTATCCTGTCCTATCCTGACCTATTTAAAATTATCTATCTGTCGGCACTGGAGCACAGCTATGCTGGTAACACTATGAGATACCCACACCGTGGTAAGTAAGTTTATTCAGGTATACACAAATACAGTTACATAGATTATCGTACATAGCAGCATGTGTATAGAGAACCTGGGATAACCCAAGAAAGTCAGAGTGACTTATTTCCATTGGGGTCCTTTTACCTGTATGTTTCATAACAATAAAAATGCTTTCAAATGAGCTGATGTAGGTAACAGCTTTTAGCTTGCCAATAAAGTTAGGAATCCTTAACCTGTAAATAGCTTGTCAATAAAACTAAGGATCCTTAACCTTGTCAAACCCTGTGTAAAAAAAATTATAATATCTTATTATTATTCTATAATGAAGATAACAGCTTATTATCATACTATTAAGTCTATCTACAACACGAGGGTCATTAAGTCTACAACACGAGGGTCATTAAGTCTATCTACAACACGAGGGTCATTAAGACTACAATACGAGGGTCATTACTAGGAATAAGATAAAATTTACACGTATGTTAGCTAAAAAATAGAAAATCATTCCCCTCCCTTTCTGTAGCTACATTCATCAGACACCTTTTGGCACTCTTCTTGAACTGGTTCATGCTATGACTGGCTTTGACATGTGCAGGCAGTCTGTTCCATTCCTTTATTGCTGTACAATAAAAGGTGTTTGAAGCCTGGCCACTGACTGTGGGTACTACAAAGTTGTGCTCTCTCCCCCTAGTACTACGATTGCTTTGGTTCCCAGAGCTCAGGAGACATGTTTCGCCCTCACAATGGGCTTTATTATGTAGCTTGATGAGGATTGTGTTTGCGAAATGTTGTCAATAGAGGCACCATGTAAGTGATTTTATTACCAGCCTCTGATATTATCTAGATATTTTATTTTATATATAAATCAATGTACAGTTTTGCACCGTCCAGCAGTGAGAGGATTCCCATCCTACTGCAGGGATTCCCATACCTGGAGTTTACCTGGAGAGGGTTTCGGGGGTCAACGCCCCCGCGGCCCGGTCTGAGACCAGGCCTCGTGATGGATCAGGGTCTGATCAGTCAGGCTGTTACTGCTGGTCGCACGCAAACTGACGTACGAACCATAGCCCGGTTGGTCAGGTACTGACTTTAGGTGCCTGTCCAGCGACTTCTTGAAGACAGCCAAGGGTTTACTAGTAATCCCCCTTATGTATGCTGGGAGGCAGTTGAACAGTCTTGAGCCCCGGAAACTTACTGTGTTGTCTCTCAGTGCACTCGTGGCGCCCCTGCTTTTCATTGGGGGAATGTTGCATCTCCTCCTAATGCAATTATTTTTGCATCACTCACACCGAATAATAATAATAATAATAATAATAATAGAATTAGTACAGATGTAAATATAAGCTCAATTGTATGTGTGACGTGAGTAGTGTTGGTGTTGGTCAGGTGTGTTAGCATGGTTGGCATCGAGACAGGTGTGGGCGCCTCTGGGTCGACTCTCATGTATGTGTCCCTGGTCACCTAGCAGTGAGTAGGTACCTGGGTGTTAGGCGACTTTCTGGGTCGCATCTTAGGGAAGAAGATCTACTTCACTAGACCTCTTCAAGTGGGGCTCCTTGGCGTGGTGAAGAGGCTCTTGGTCTGAGGAATTAGACCTGTCGGTCTACTTCCTCAGACCGAACCTAATTACCCCCCAATCCCCCGTTCCCTATCCCATCCTCCCCTTTTTCCTTTCCTCCTCCTCCTCCTCCCCACCCCTCCCTTTTGCCCTTCCTTTTTGGCCTTTTTGGCATTTTTTTTTTTTCCACAGGCACGCTAGTTCCTAGGTAGGGGAAAGGGTACCGGGGTCCATCCCATTCCGTTGAGGTTCTTGGCGGTGGCGTAGTTTGCCGTGGAATCTGGATTGCCTGGGGATGTCCTGATCCCTCTCCGGTATCCCGGAGGGTGGCTTTGGGTGTCTCTCGGGCGACGGGTGTATCTCTGGAAGCCACCTTTCGGATTCCGGGGGTGGTGGCCGAAGGAGGTATGCTTTGTGGCAGATTTCCGGCCGCCCTCTCTTTTGTCCACCGAGGTAGCTCGGCAGATGTGAGGTTGCTATCCCGGATTGCCGGTTTACTGGCATGATGGGTAGGGTATGGCACGGGTTCCATGCTGCATCTGTGCTACTTGCGGTGCTGAGGTCCTCTTGGGCGCGGAGGGAGATTTCTGGCCCTTTCATTCCTCCTAGGAACTATCCCTCCCCGGTCCCCCCTTTTTTTATTCTTTTTTTATTTTTATTTTCTTCTCTTCTTTCTTTTTTTTTCTTAAAAACAAAAAGAAAGAAGTAACCTAACCATGGCAGCCCTAGTCCATGAACCTGCTACCCCCGGGCCCCTTCTTGATACCGCACCCCGTTCTGACCCCGCCTCGTCTTTGGACCACTCTTCGGACACTCCTCATGCCTCTGTACCTCTTGCCGGTGCTGTTTCCTCACCCGCTTCAGGTACTGAGGCCTCGACTGACTCCTTCGATTTATCTGACCTTCGCTCTCCTCTGACTATGCTTCCGGCCTCTCCCTCTACAGTGTGGCAATTTTCGAATCGCCAGCCCGTTCCACGTCGGACCAACTCTGGTCCCATGCCTAAACGACAACGACAATTACCTGCTGATGATACTTCTCCACCTTCTCGTTCTTCTCAGAAAAGATCGACACGTCCTTCACTACCTTTCCACGCTCAGTTTCAGACTGCACAATGGACTAAATTCTTCACTTTACGACCGACTTCCTCTACTGCCTATCTTTCTGACCACAGTATTGGCAAGGCACTCCTATGCCATGTTGGTAAAGATATTTCTTTTCATGCTCTTAAGAGCGGTACGCGCATCGTCACCATACAGAATGCTACCCAGGCTCATGAGCTTTCTCGTCTTTCCCATATCGATACTGTTCCTGTAACTATTGAAAAACATCATTCCCTCAATTCTTGTAGTGGTACCATCATTCTGCCCCATACCATAGTTCAACAAAATTTCCAGACATGTGGCACTGACATTCTTGAACAGCTGGAACTCCAAGATCTCCCAATCCTCAAGGTAGACACTTACGTTCTTCCTGCCCGCGGGCGGAGACGATACCCTAGCAATGTGGCTCGTTTAACTTTTGACAGCCGTGAACTCCCATCCTCAGTTTATGTAGCAGGACATCGGTTACAAGTTCGAAAGGTGATCCCTACACCGCAACAGTGTAGAAATTGCTGGCGATTTGGCCATCCAGCGAAATATTGCAGATCTATCGCCGAATGCCCAGTCTGTGGTGCCGATGACCATTCTAATACGTCTTGCAATCGACCTCCCTCTTGCCTTAATTGTCATGAGGCTCACCCTTCGTACTCTCGCCGTTGTCAAGTCTACTTAAACGAGCGGGAAATCCGTTACCTCAAAGAGGCAGAAGGTCTCCCTTATGCCATGGCAGTTTCTCATCTCCGCCTCCAAGGGAGACTACCTCGTGTTTCTTATTCCCGTGTTTCAAAACGTCCCCCCACTTCTGGTATCCCATCTTCTGCACCCACCTCTGTGGTTACCTCTCCCATAGTCACTCCTGTAGCTAATTCTTTTGCTGTCCTCGGCTCAGACGTCCCTACTTCAACGTCTCAGTCTGATCTTGCTTCTTCGTGTTCTCTCTCACAAGCCTCAGTAGCGACGAGATCTCGTATGACACCTCCTCCCAATCGTCCCTCTACTTCTCAAAAGTCAAAAAAAGGTCCGTTAACACCTCCTACCCATCTTCCACCTCCTCATTTTCCCTTCCCTGTCTCTGTACCTGGTTCTCCCCCTCTCACTGGCTCTGTTACAAGTGTAGAGGTTCACCCTCCTCCTCGTACTGTACCTTCCTCCCCTGTTCCCTCCCAAGTTTCTTCCTCTTCTGCCACCTCCCAGGTTTCTGCCTCTTCTGTCCCCTTCCATGCTTCTCCAGTTCCCTCCACCCTTCCGTCCCCCCCTACCTTGGTACAGTCCATTACAGTTCCAATCTTTACTCATCCTCCCCCTACCATTTCCAATATTGTCTCCCATACGACGTCTCTGAATTCTGAAACACTTGAAGCAATCTCTGAATATATTGCAGAGACCAAACCATCAATGGACACTGATCCACCCTCCGCTCCTTCTCTCTCCTCTACTCCATCTGCGCAACTCCTTTCTTCACAGTGCACCGTTCCTTCGCTGCTTGAACGTTTTCCACTGCCTCCGCATGTGGACTTTTCTAACCCCTCTAGTCCGTAGGAACCCTTACCTGCGGATTTCAGGTATCTTTATCATTGCCAATCATGGCCTATTTACAGTGGAATATACGCGGCCTCAGGGGTAATCGGGGTGAGCTTCAGATGTTACTCTCCCAGTTTTCCCCTGTTGGTGTTTGCTTACAGGAACCAAAATTACACTCTGCTGTTATCTCTCCCATCTCAGGCTATAATTTATTGTATTCTTCAGATCCTTTTCCTGATGGGACCTTTAATGAAAGTGCCCTTCTTCTACGCACTGATATTCCGTACCATCAGCTATTTGTTCGTACTTCGCTGCATTACACAGCAGCCCGTATCCACTTGCATAGGTGGTATACGCTCTGTTCTTTATATCTCTCTCCTTCTCGGGCATTATCTATTCCGGATATTGCCTTTCTTGTTTCGTCATTACCACCACCGATTCTGTTACTTGGTGATTTTAATGCCCACCATTTCCTCTGGGGGGGGTCTCACTGTGATTCCCGTGGCATTCAGTTAGAGGCTTTTCTTGCCACCCACCCCCTCCATGTTTTAAATACAGGTACTCACACCCATTTTGATCCTCGGACTCACACTCTCTCTTGCATCGATCTCTCAGTCTGCTCTTCCTCCGCCGCATTAGACTTCACTTGGTCTGTTCTTCCGGACTTACATGACAGCAATCATTTCCCAATCATTCTTACTTCCCCTTCATATTCACCACCTCTTCGCATCCCACGCTGGCAATTTGATCAGGCAAATTGGAACCTTTACTCACACCTAACTGTTTTTAGAGAGGTTCCTTCTTCGTCCTCCATCGATGAGCTTTTACACCTCTTCTCGTCCTCCGTTTTAACCGCAGCTTCTCATTCTATACCCCAAACTTCGGGCAGGCATTCTCAGAAATGCGTGCCTTGGTGGTCTCCTGCTTGTGCTCGTGCAGTACGTTTGAAACGCGCTGCATGGGGCAGGTACCGGTACAATAGAACCACAGAGAGACTTCTTGAATTTAAGCAGAAGCGTGCGATCGCTCGCCGTGTCATCCGTGACGCTAAACGCACTTGCTGGCGAGATTATGTCTCCACCATCACCTCTGCTTCCTCTATGAGTGCAGTCTGGAAAAAAGTACGAAAACTGAGTGGTAAATATTCTCCTGACCCGGCTCCTGTTCTGCGGGTTGCCGGTGTTGATATAGCAAACCCACTAGATGTTGCCAATGAAATTGGCAATCATCTGGTCCATATTTCTCAGGGACTCCATCTATGCCCCTCATTTCTTTCCTCAAAGTCTGCCAGAGAGTTAGCACCCTTGGACTTTTCTTCTCTCAGAGAAGAACAGTATAATGTGCCTTTTACACTTCAAGAACTGGAGGCAACACTCTCAGCTTGCCGATCATCGGCAGCTGGGCCCGACGACATTCATATTCGTATGCTACAACATTTACATCAGTCAGCCCTTGCAGTCCTATTATGCCTTTACAATCTTATTTGGTCACAAGGAGTTCTTCCACAGCTGTGGAAATCCGCCATTGTTCTCCCTTTCTGCAAACCAGGCACTACGGGACATGAAACCTCCCACTATCGTCCCATTGCTCTTACCAGTGCAGTTTGCAAAGTGATGGAACGCCTAGTAAATAGACGTTTAGTGTGGTATTTAGAGACACACAACAGTCTCTCCACTCGTCAATATGGCTTTCGTAAGGGACGTTCTACCATAGACCCCTTACTACGCTTGGATACGTATGTTCGTAATGCCTTTGCGAATAACCACTCAGTTATTGCCATATTTTTTGACCTTGAGAAGGCATATGACACAACTTGGAGGTATAATATTTTAGCCCAAGCCCACTCCTTAGGCCTTCGAGGCAATCTACCATCCTTCCTTAAGAACTTTTTAACTGACAGGCATTTCCGTGTTCGGGTTAATAATGTGCTCTCCCCGGACTTTATCCAAGCTGAAGGTGTCCCCCAGGGATGTGTTCTGAGCACAACACTTTTTCTCCTTGCTATTAATGATTTGGCCTCTAGTCTTCCATCAAATATTTGGTCATCACTCTATGTTGATGACTTCGCTATTGCCTGTGCAGGCGCTGACTGTCACCTTATTACAGTTTCTCTCCAGCATGCAGTCGACCGTGTTTCCAATTGGGCCACCACACGTGGGTTTAAATTTTCCAGCACTAAAACCCACCAAATTACTTTCACTAGACGCTCTGTCATCTCCGATCATCCTTTGTACCTCTATGGCTCCCGTATCCCTGAACGTGATACAGTCAAGTTTCTGGGCCTCCTCTTTGATCGTAGGTTATCCTGGAAACCTCACATTACCTCTCTGAAGGCAACTTGCCACAGCCGGCTGAACCTCCTTAAAACCCTTGCTCATCTTTCATGGGGAGCTGATCGTCGAACCCTCCTTCGCCTACATTCCACCCTTATCTTATCGAAACTTGATTATGGTGACCAGATCTATTCAGCGGCATCTCCTGCTACTCTCTCTAGCCTTAACCCCATTCATCACCAAGGATTACGTTTATGCCTTGGTGCTTTTCGCTCTTCCCCTGTCGAGAGCCTCTATGCAGAAGCGAACGTTCCATCCTTATCCGATCGCCGTGATGCCCATTGCCTTCGCTACTATGTACGCTCTCATGATCTCCGCAATCCTTCCATTTATAGAATGGTCACTGATATTAGTAGACATTCTTTATTTGTTCGCCGCCCCTGTTTACTCCGTCCCTTCTCTCTTCGCCTTCATTCGCTCTTGTCTTCTCTTCAATTACCACCTTTCTATGTACATGTAGCATCTCACTTTTCCCTACCCCCCTGGGAAGTTCCAGCTGTTCGAGTCTGTTCTTTCTCTCTCCCTTGCTCGAAAGCCCAACTGTCTACGGTCGCTTCCCGCTCTCATTTTCTTGACCACTTTCACTCTCATTCTCATGCCATTGCTGTGTACACAGATGGCTCTAAGTCTTCTGACGGCGTAGGATTCGCAGCAGTGTTTCCGGACAGCGTCGTACAAGGGCATTTACTATCTTCGGCTAGTATTTTTACTGCTGAATTGTATGCCATCCTTACAGCACTTATCCGTATTGCATCTATGCCTGTGTCATCATTTGTGGTTGTCTCAGACTCCCTTAGTGCTTTACAGGCTATACAGAAATTTGATACACCTCACCCCTTAGTCCTCCGTATCCAACTTTGGCTACGCCGCATCTTTACCAAGCATAAAGATATTGTTTTTTGTTGGGTCCCTGGTCATGTTGACGTACAGGGCAATGAACAGGCAGACACTGCTGCGCGGTCAGCAGTACATGACCTACCAGTTTCATGTAGAGGTATTCCATTTACGGACTATTTTGCTGCAATATCTTCCCAACTTCACACCCGTTGGCAACAACGTTGGTCTACTATGCTCGGCAACAAACTTCAATCTATTAAACCGAGTATAGGTTACTGGCCGTCTTCTTATCACCAGTGTCGAGGTTGGGAGACTACTCTCTCCCGTCTTCGCATTGGCCATACTCGTCTTACTCATGGATATCTCATGGAGAGGCGCCCTGCTCCTCTCTGTGAGAATTGCCAAGTTCCATTATCAGTCAGCCACATTCTGTTGGACTGCCCACTTTATCAACGAGCACGCAGAATTTACCTCCGTCGTCGTCTTCGCTCTGCTGCTCTCTCTTTACCTTCCCTTCTCGCTGATGGACCCACCTTTCATCCAGACTCTCTCATTGACTTTTTGACAACAACTGACTTACTTCACAAATTCTGATACCTTCAGCCCTTTCTACTTCAATCTCTTGCTACCCCCTACCCCCGTACTATCCCCTGCCCCGCTGTTTTCTGTAACCTACTGATCATCCCTCCTCCCTTCTGCCATCCAATACCCTCGCTTCCTTCCCTACCCTGCAGCGCTGTATAGCCCTTGTGGCTTAGCGCTTCTTTTTTTATTATAATAATAATAATACTCCACTAGATTATAATAATAATAATAATGCCAGTAAGGCCACGTCACACTCCACTACGCCTATCATAGAGGAGGGAGAGGAGAAGGCCACGTCACACTCTACTACGCCTATCATGGAGGGAGAGGAGAAGGCCACGTCACACTCCACTACGCCTATCATAGAGGAGGGAGAGGAGAAGGCCACGTCACACTCCACTACGCCTATCATGGAGGGAGAGGAGGAGGCCACAGCAGCCTCCACCACGGCTATCTTGGAGAATGGAGGGAAGGCTATCAAGTCAGCCCCCACTACGCATATCACGGAGGTAAAGAAGACGTCCATCACACACATGCCACTGACCTACGGTTGTGTATCAAACTAAAGGGAGGAAGGTCACACAACGCCTGGGAAATGAGAGGCAGTCACATTTGATCTGAGGAAGGGGAAGAGCAACTCCAGTTCCGTGGATCAGCAGCAGCAAAAAAATAAAGTGAACGAGTGTGGCGGCATTTCGAGGAAGACCTGTAAACTTGAGCTTTTAAGTTTTATACACAAATCAATTTTACAGACTAAGAGCTGTTATCCTGTCTCAGCTCATTTCAAAGCCCAGCCTTATCTAAGGTATACTACCACCCCCCCAGGATGCGACCCACATCAGTCGACAAACACCCAGGTAGCTACTTCCTGCTGGGTGAGGGACAGCAGGTGTAAGGCTATGGAACCAGAACTCATTGTTTGACTGATTATTTGAAGTTGAAGCTACACAAATGTATTTTTTCTGCGTTCACAACGTCAGTATACCCTCAAAGCTCTCAAGGGAAGTTCCTTGACGCTGATGAGGGGCTCTTGATCTAGGGAATTGGATTGTGCTCCAGTTCCCTGAATTGAGCCTGAATACCTTCCATCCCCTCCCACATTCGCTGTATATTCCTAGGGATTTAGCTCTCCCCTGTGATTATAATTATATAATAATTATACCCTCAAGGCCATTATAGAAAAAATGTTGATATACCCTAAATCTAGTCTGTCAGAAGACTTGTTGACTCCTATCACCCTCAGTACCCATTCACTCGCCGTCCGCGGGTCTCCCTGACATCCTGTCAACACTTGTCACCATCATGGGGGCACCATCCTCTCATGTTGAGTCAGCTGGATCAACCCTCCATCACCGTCAGTTTCAATTAAACCAGTCTGTTAGAGTTGAAAGGCTATCAACCGTACGTAGCGTTACCATATGTCCGGTTGTACCCCAGCCATGTCTGTTTGCGTTTCTTAATCACAGTCAACCATTAGTGAGAAAGATGTTAGGTGAGATTCACCAAGAAACGGAATGGTTCCTGACGCGGGTCTTAGTCACATGATGATCCTACACCACAACTTTCGCTCATACAACGAGACCTTCAGTTGGCCTCCCCTTCCACCCCTTTAAATATTAAAGATTATACCATTTTTCCTGTACACTAACATCAAAGATACACAAGTAACCCGCACACAGGAGACTGAAACTTATGACGACGTTTCGGTCCGATTTGGACCATTAACTGGTCACACTAGTAGTGTGACTAGTTAATAGTGGAAGTAGGACCCAAACGTCATTACTTTTAGTCCTATATGAGGGTTATTTGTGTATTCCAGTCACCATCCTATGCCTTATATATATATATATATATATATATATATATATATATATATATATATATATATATATATATATATGCGCATCACCAGCATCACCATTACAATCCTCCTACATCAACAGTGTCACAGGATTTCCCAGTACTGATAACGGAACGGTGTAAACAGCTTGGCGATAAAGTGAGTAATGTAATGATGGGCTTATTGAGAGCGAAACCTGATAGTGTTTTTTTCAACTCATCCTTCATGTGTCTATTTCTAGTCAGATGAGAAACTTTAATAATCCTTTTGAGTGGTTAAAAACTAAGAAATTACTAGTCACTAATCACTTGTTCAAAAAAAAATATAGTTAACCATAGAGTTGTCAGGACATGGAATAGTCTGGAGAGTGGTGTAGTGGAGGCAGGATCCATACATAACTTTAAGAAGAGGTACGATAAGGCTCAGGGAGCGGGGAGATAGTGGACTTAGTGGTGACCAGTGAAGAGGCGGGGCCAGGAGCTATGAATCGATCCCTGCAACCACAGGTGAGTGCACACAAACCAGGTAATCAGACTGAGGAAGGAAGGTTGGGAGATCACAGGAAACGATAAAAAAGTATGAAGAACCACACAAGATTTAAGGAAGTATTTTCAGTGGAGACAGAATGGATTACTGTAAACCAGAATGGTGTATTGTGTCCAGCGCCAACAAGTGCTGGACATAATACAACCGACGAGGAAGTAAAGAGGCTCCTAAGTGAACTAGATACGTCAAAGGCGGTGGGACAGGACAACATCTCTCCGTGGGTCCTGAGAGAGGGAGCAGAGGCACTGTGTGCCACTAACAACAATCTTCAACACATCTGTGTAAACAGGGCGACTACCTGAGGTGTGGAAGACAGCAAATGCAGTCCCGATCTTTAAGAATGGAGACATGCAGGTAGCATTAAACTACAGAACAGTGTAACTGACATGTATAGTATGCAAAGTCATGGAGAAGCTTATCAGGAAAAGGTTGGTGGAGCACCTATAAATGTTGAGAGGGTTTGTGAAGATATGATAATTGGAGATAAACACAAGTTGTTGGCAGATCTCCTTCAGCTTTGACTGAGGGACATCTGAACAAGTATCTACAAAAGATACCTGGGGATTTCTCATTACTTGTCGTGTACGCAGAGAATAATGACATTTAATAATGACATTTAGGTTGATCATCTGACTGAGTGTTAGAGGTAGAGGGTACAGAGTCAGGAGGATTGTCAGCGTCTCACATTAGTCTGGGTAGAAATATCCTCAACATCGCATACTAACTTCATATGATCTAAATGCGATTCCTTATAGACCAGTACTAATTTCTCCAACTTTATACTTATTGCCATTGATATGTTCAACTACTCGATAAGGACCAACAAACTTTTGATCGAGCTTAGGCATTGCGGCAAAGTGACAGAAGTAAGGCAGGAGAGAGAGGGGTGGGTAGACTGTATTTTCTTGGATTGTAAGAAGGCTTTCGACACAGTTCCGATCAAGAGATAATGCAAAAACTAGTGGAGCAGGCAGGAGTAACAGGAAAGGCATCGCAATGGATCAGAGAATACCTGAGAGGAACGAAACAACGAATGATGGTAAGTGACGAGGTGTCAGAGTGGGCACCTGTGACGAGCGGGGTCCCACAAGGGTCAGTCCTAGGGCCGATGCTCTTTTCTGGTATGTGTGAATGACATGATGGAAGCGATAGTTACAGAGGTGTCCCTGTTTGCAGACTACGTGAAGCTAATGTGGAGAATTCAAGTGGATGAGAATCAGGTAGAACCACAAAGGGATCTGGACAGGCTGCAAGCCCTCGTCCAACAACTGGCTCCTGGAGTTTAACCCAACCAAGTGCAAAATTGTGAAGATGGGGGAAGGTCAAAGAAGACCGCAGACAGAATACAGGCTAGGGGGCCAAAGACTGCAAACCTCACTCGAGGAAAAGAACCTTGGATGAGTATAATACGGAGCATATCTCTGAGGCACTCATCAGCCGAATAACTGCTGCAGCATATGGGTGCCTGGCAAACCTAAGAACAGCGTTTCGGCACCTGAGTAAAGAATCTTTCAAGATTCTGTACACTGTGTACATGAGGCCCATGTTGGAGTATGCAGTATGGAACCCACACTTGGTCAAGCACGTCAAGAAATTAGAGAAAGTGCAAAGGTTTGTAACAAAACTAGTTCCGGAGCTATGGGGTATGTCGGACGAGGAGAGGCTAAGGAAAATCGACCTGACGACACTCGAGAACGGGATAGATAAGGGGGACATTATAACGACATGAAATACTGAGAGGAATTGACAAGGTGGATAGGAACAGAATGTTTTAGAGATGGGACACAGCAACAAGGGGTCCCAACTGGAAGTTAAAGACTCAGATGAGTTAGTGTGGTGTTAGGAAGTTTTTATTCAACCATACCTGGAGTTTACCTGGAGAGAGTTCCGGGGGTCAACGCCCCCGCGGCCCGGTCTGTGACCAGGCCTCCTGGTGGATCAGAGCCTGATCAACCAGGCTGTTGCTGCTGGCTGCACGCAAACCAACGTACTAGCCACAGCCCGGCTGGTCAGGAACCGACTTTAGGTGCTTGTCCAGTGCCAGCTTGAAGACTGCCAGGGGTCTGTTGGTAATCCCCCTTATGTATGTTGGGAGGCAGTTGAACAATCTCGGGCCCCTGACACTTATTGTATGGTCTCTTAACGTGCTAGTGACACCCCTGCTTTTCATTGGGGGGATGTTGCATCGTCTGCCAAGTCTTTTGCTTTCGTAGTGAGTGATTTTCGTGTGCAAGTTCGGTACTAGTCCCTCTAGGATTTTCCAGGTGTATATAATCATGTATCTCTCCCGCCTGCGTTCCAGGGAATACAGTTTTAGGAACCTCAAGCGCTCCCAGTAATTGAGGTGTTTTATCTCCATTATGCGCGCCGTGAAGGTTCTCTGTACATTAGAGTTGTCAGGAAGTGGAACAATCTGGAGAGTAATGTAGTGGACGCAGAATACATACATAGCTTTAAGAAGAGATACGATGAAGCTCATGAAGCAAGGAGAGTGGATCTAGTAGTGATCAGCGAAGAGGCTGGGCCAAGAGCTGTGAATCTACCCCTGCAACCACAAATAGGTAAGTACACACACACACACACACACATATATATATCTCTATATATATATATATATATATATATATATATATATATATATATATATATAGATATAAAGTTTTTCTTCTCTTTTTTAGTAAATGTCTACAGGAGAATGGGTTACTAGCCCATTGCTCCCGGCATTTTAGTCGCCTCATACGACACGCATGGCTTACGGAGGAAAGATTCTTTTCCACTTCCCCATGGACAATAGAAGAAATAAAGAAGAACAAGAGCTATTTAGAAAAAGGAGAAAAACCTAGATATATGTATATATATATATGCATGTGCGTGTCTGTGAAGTGTGACCAAAGTGTAAGTAGGAGTAGCAAGATATCCCTGTTATCTAGCGTGTTTATGAGACAGAAAAAGAAACCAGCAATCCTATCATCATGCAAAACAGTTACAGGTTTCTGTTTCACAGTCATCTGGCAGGACGGTAGTACTTCCCTGGGTGGTTGCTGTCTACCAACCTACTACCTGGCAAGACAGTGATGGAGTGAATGATGGTGAAAGTTTTTCTTTTTCGGGCCACCCTGCCCATATATATATATATATATATATATATATATATATATATATATATATATATATATATATATATATATATATATATATAATGAATAAAATTGGAGGAAGTATAGAATAAAGCAGGTATGTGATAAGCGGAGAGAGAGAGAGAGAGAGAGAGAGAGAGAGAGAGAGAGAGAGAGAGAGAGCACTGGAACAGCAATGAAGGTTCATGGTTCTTAACCTTCCACCAGTAAATATAAGAAATATCAAGGGCAAGTAAACAGTGACTACTGTTGCAATACTCTTACTCTTCTTCCTTCATTGTGGGGGGGGGGGGGGGAAGGGTAGATATTTTAACACCAGTGAACTTTTATAAGAACCTCCCTTTTTTTCCCAGGTGCTGTAGGACTCTTATGGGTTTAGTATTTCCTCATTAATTTAATAACAATAATAATATTGATAATAATAACAATGATAAAACAATAATAATTATAATTTGTATTATGGTAGTTGTAGTTATACGTATTTTTATTTGCTAGCTTTCCTCGGCATCTCTGTGGGAAAAAGTGCGAAATTCTGTGAATAATGAAAGTATAATTACGTTTTAGACTTGTTTAACATAAAATAATAATATTCTTATAGTTAATAACACATGCAGTGTGTAATTACACTTGCATTTTTACAAGCGTATTATAAGGCCTCACATCGTGTATATATATATATTATATATATATATATATATATATATATATATATATATATATATATATATATATATATATATATATATATATATATATCTGTATAAAGTTATTCTATATAATGCTATTTTTTGTAAATTCGAATGGAAATAGGGCGTCCAAAATAGCACTACACAGGACATCGTTACAAGAGAACTTACTGTTATAAATTACCTGTTAATAGCCATATAAAATATATTTATGAGGTGAACCTGGGCTAACTTGAGTATAACAGCTACCACACCTGTGTGAAGTAAGTTGTATTTTCAAACTTTCCTTGTTTAGATATACACGCATTAAAAAAAATCATACTGTACTATTCTACGAACACCAGAGAAGGTTGCAAGATGGTTTACTTCTTGTAAATTAGCGTAATTATGAGTTTTTTGAGGTTTAAATATGGGTTCGTACTGGGCTTGTCAGGGAGAAGGAATCACTGTGTTTATCCGTTTTTATAAATAGTATTTGTTTTGTTTAAGTAAATGCACTTCTTTGATCACTATAGAACTGATTGTAGTAAAATATATTTAGTCATACTGTAGAGGTAAGTTTTTTTAGAATTTAAAAATATGTTGTTGACGTTTTAATACATTAATATACTTTAGAAATATTCACCTTCGACTTTTCCTATTTTCTTACACATTAAAAATTATGCTGGTGATATTAAGAATAGCTGACGAAGTTTCATGTTATTTTTTCAATATTTGGGATTTTTAGGTAAAAATCTGAGGATTATCAGGTGATTACAAAAGTGAAAACCAGTTTCTGAGGCAGTAAGGAAGGAACTATCAGGGGGGGAGGTCGTGTGTTGTTGCTCTCTTTGTGGATACATAATTGCAGTGTAAGGTTATCGAAAATTGAATTACGGTAATATATCAAGGTCCACGGAGAATTGTGATGTACTCGAGGAGATGATTTTGTCCGGGTTACACCACCTGGATCCTGATGTGTGACTGGTTTAATTGGGTATGTACAACCATGGTTACTATGAACAAATTGAGAGTAAAAGAATGGAGAAAATGAGATATCCTATTGAATAATTTAATCCGGAACTATGTTATTCAGTTTATCAGCAGTGATTCATTTCCCTATATATATATTATTTATATTTTTTTCATTTATTAACTACAACATTATTCCTCACATTTGTGAGCTGGCGGCAAATCTATTTGATATTAATTATTATTTAATTACTTCTGACGGTTATTTACTGATCTAATAATTGTATATGAATATAATTTTGTTAGTCCCATTACGACAACTTCATTACATAATACTTATTCCCTACATAATTTTGGGGACATAAGTTTGCGAATTGTTCAGCATTATCTATACCTCTCTATCCCTCCATCCATTTTGTGGGAAGAAATGCATATGGACAGGTATAGACATTTCAAGAGCTTCGCCACGAGTGGCGAATTATTATTATAAAAAAGAAGTGCTAAACCACAAGGGCCATACAGCGCTGCACACGAGTGGCGAAACTTTTTAAATATTGTAATGTTTGCCGGTATCTCTCCACAACTTAAGGTCGTTATCATACCAATTCAACTATCTCAGTATGTATACCACATCAAGGGAGGTTCCTTGATATATTAAAGCAAAAGTCTGACTTGATTGGCAGCCACTATGGAATCCTCGCGTCATTAGTAACTGGAAGCCTAGCAGTTCAAGCTATTTAGCTTTATATCATTTGGGAGTGGACGTGTCAGCGGATGGGTCTATGAAAGATGAGGTGAATCATAGAATTGATGAGGGAAAAAGAGTGAGTGGTGCACTTAGGAGTCTGTGGAAACAAAGAACTTTGTCCTTGGAGGCAAAGAGGGGAATGTATGAGAGTATAGTTTTACCAACGCTCTTATATGGGTGTGAAGCGTGGGTGATGAATGTTGCAGCGAGGAGAAGGCTGGAGGCAGTGGAGATGTCATGTCTGAGGGCAATGTGTGGTGTGAATATAATGCAGAGAATTCGTAGTTTGGAAGTTAGGAGGAGGTGCGGGATTACCAAAACTGTTGTCCAGAGGGCTGAGGAAGGGTTGTTGAGGTGGTTCGGACATGTAGAGAGAATGGAGCGAAACAGAATGACTTCAAGAGTGTATCAGTCTGTAGTGGAAGGAAGGCGGGGTAGGGGTCGGCCTAGGAAGGGTTGGAGGGAGGGGGTAAAGGAGGTTTTGTGTGCGAGGGGCTTGGACTTCCAGCAGGCATGCGTGAGCGTGTTTGATAGGAGTGAATGGAGACAAATGGTTTTTAATACTTGACGTGCTGTTGGAGTGTGAGCAAAGTAACATTTATGAAGGGATTCAGGGAAACCGGCAGGCCGGACTTGAGTCCTGGAGATGGGAAGTACAGTGCCTGCACTCTGAAGGAGGGGTGTTAATGTTGCAGTTTAAAAACTGTAGTGTAAAGCACCCTTCTGGCAAGACAGTGATGGAGTGAATGATGGTGAAAGTTTTTCTTTTTCGGGCCACCCTGCCTTGGTGGGAATCGGCCGGTGTGATAATAAAAAATAAATAATCATTAAAACTAAGTTAAGGAAGAGACTAATCGTGAAGGGATAGACTAATTACAGGACTAAAAGAGCGCGAAGGCACAGGAAAGGGTGGTAAAAGTGAGGGCCTCTGATATACCAGTGGCTGGCTCCCTTACTGTTCACTCGTGGAACATTATCAGTCACCACTACCACCTCGACAGTCGCACTACCTCTCCTACACAGTCGCCACTACTTTTTATCACTTCACTAATCTATCACAGAGGCCACCACCCTCATTTCAAATACAGTTGCCACTACCGCCCTCGTATACTGGTGCTTCTGGTAGTTACCGCTTGTCGGAAACTTGCGACCAAGTAAGTTACTTAACTATTTTAAGCTGAAACCGGCACTCCAGTAAACTCTGGCCTCTCTCTCAAGTTGGCAGTGCTAAAACGATCGGCTCACTACCAAAAAAAAAAAGCAGTGGGTGCTGTTCTCAGATAATTTAGGTATCCCTGAAAGGGAATGCCTGTAGGATAACAATAAGTTTATTTTAGCATGATACATGTTTGAACAAAGGAGTGTAACAATTTAGTGAACATGCCTTAGTTTAATATGCACCCCATACCCATCTTGTGGGCGGTAGTAAAAAGATTACAGAGGTACATAATTGGTCCAGGGACTGGACTCCAAAGTTTTGATAGCTGAGCAAATTACAGAGGTAATGAACTCACAATTTACAAAGGTAATGAACTCACAATTTACAAAGGTAATGAACTCCAGGTAGGTCTAGTCACAATCATGACAAGTTACAAAGGTATTTACAGATTACAGAGGTAGGTAATGGGTCCAGGGACTGGGCCCCCAAAGTTTTGATAGCTGAACTTGCCGAAAGCCCCTGTGGAAAATACTGTATATATTTTCCAGAAATTCAGTATTTATATGTAAATAGATGGCCATACTGAATTTAATAATTGTCATAGAAAACGGAAAGCCTGCGTCTGCGCAGACGGGACTCGCCATCTTGGTTTTGAATTTTGTACAAACGTTGGTGTAATGGGAAGAATTTTTCGTGCTCTAGAGGTTAAAATTGTGTTGACACCTCTCAAATAGGCGGCGAAATTGGTGGACATGCATTCCTGCATAACTTGAGATATCAGACGACTGGACAAGACAGCTCCAGGAACCTCAGATAAGCTCTCTAGATTTGTGTATAATTCTGGCCAGTGTTTTCATAAATTTAATTAGTGAGGTTTTTCGGAGTATGATACAACTTAATATCACTCACCAATTTGACTGGATATTAAGATATATTTTCCTTCTGTTATGTAATTGTGTGTGTGTGTAATATATATATATATATATATATATATATATATATATATATATATATATATATATATATATATATATATATAACCATTTATTATTTTTAATATAGTCCACAAAATTTATATTACCAGTATTCCTGGTTATACATATTTCATTGGTAATTAATAGGTCCAGAGCAACTTGTGGATATGACAGTGGTAGGTATCGAAGGGGGACATTTTTTGCGACCTAGGTGTCCCAAATTCCTACTTGTCTATGTAACATTGATAAATAATAATCATCTTTATCATTTACTGTTATGTACATAATTAGTTACATTCAGATAAATGCAATTTTCCACAGCCCCTTTATATGCAGAGCATTTTGGGCAAGCTTATGACTAACTTAAGATTAATAAGGCAATAACAGTGCTGTAATTTTATATATGGTCATTAGGTGAATTAGTGAATACAATATTGAATGCTCAACTAGTTCACGCTGTATGACTAGTAGTTCGGGAGAGAATAATTACAGTTTTCATGTAGTATATAAAAAATACAGTATTACAATATAGCACAATTTAAAACAGTGAAGTTGAAATAACTTAAGTTTGAAGTAGTGAGCAAATAGTTGAGCAATCATCAAGCACAGTATACAGTAATGAAATTGAAACAATTTTAGGTTTGAAGTTGAGCAGCCATAAATTATTTAGGAGTTTTTGAGTAACTGGTAGGTGTTAAGTAAAGTGTTTGATTAATTTTGGGTGATGAGGTGATTTCTAAGTAGGGCCTTAAATTGATTTGCAGGAAGGGGCCTGTTTTCGTTCTTAAAGTCTTACTGGTTTCCGTGCGATAACTTGAGAATGCCTTGATGATCGGCTTCAGACTTGCCAAGCTGGGGTGTGAGAGGAATTTCCGATAACTTTTTTTTTTCATTAATTATAGGAAAATTTTCGTTTCCTAGAGGGATTAGTTACCAACCTAGCACACGAAAATCACTCCCCATGAAAGCAAAAGACTCGGTAGGAGATGCAACATTCCGCCAGTGAAAAGCAGGGGCGCCACGAGTACACTGAGAGACAACACAAAAGTGTCAGGGGCCAAAGACTGTTCAGCTGCCTTCAAGCATGCATAAAGGGGATTACCAGTAAACCCCTTGCTGTCTTCACGAAGGCACTGGACAGGCACCTCAAGTCAGTACTTGAGCAGCCGGGCTGTGGTTCGTACGTCAGTTGGCATGTGGCCAGTAGGAACAGCCTGATTGATCAGACCCTGATCCACCACGAGGCCTGGTCTCAGATCGGGCCGCGGGGACGTTGACCCCCTGATACCCTCTCCAGGTATAGGCTTCCATTTATATATATATATATATATATATATATATATATATATATATATATATATTATATATTTTGTTTATGTATAATGTTGCATTAAATTACAATACATTAAACGCTGATGCTGTGGAAAATTGCATTTATCTGAATGTAACTAATTATGTACATAACAGTAAATGATAACAAAGATAATCATTATTAATCAGAGTTACATCGACAAGTGGGAATTTGGGACACCTAGGTCACAAAAATGTCCCCCTTCGATACCTACCACTGTCATATCCACAAGTTGCTCTGGACCTATTAATTATAAATGAAATATACATACACCAGGAATACTGGTAAATATATAAATTTGTGGACTGTATATTAAAAATAATAAATGGTTATATATATACACAATTACATAACAGATTGAAAATATATCTTAATATCACTCACCAATTTGACTGGAGATTAATGTGTATCATACTCAGAAAACCTCACTCTAACTAAATCTATGAAAATAATGCTGGCCAGAATTATACACAAATCTAGAGAGCTTATCTGAGGTTCCTGGAGCTGTCTTGTCCAGTCGCCTGATATCTCAAGTTATGCAGGAATGCATATCCACCAATTTCGCCTCCTATTTGAGAGGTGTCAGCACAATTTTAACCTCTAGAGCACGAAAAATTCTTCCCCATTCACCAACGTTTCTAATACAAATTCAAAAACCAAGATGGCGAGTGTCTACTTTTTTTTCGATAACATACTTTTTTTAAAAATACAATATAGGGCATCTATTTACCTATAAATTACCGTATTTCCGGAAAATATATACAGCATTTTCCACAGATGCATCTAACCTATGAAGAAATCAGTACAGTTTTAGGCTGTGTAGGTTTTGATTTGTCTGTTTACTAATATAATTAAAATTGGAAATTATTAATTTGCGTGCGATAGTGATAATTTCTGTGATCATTTACAGGAAGGTTCGCATTATTGTTGGACTGTATAAGTCAAGTATTTACCAATTTCAATAAAATGAAAGAAATGTAATATTGTCTTGTAATAACTGGAGAATGCCTATACCGATTGACTTTAAATTACCAACAATGGCGTGTTATTAAAAAGTTCACATTTATTTTGTGCTGTGTAGATTTTTTTCTTAATTTTATTTAGTAAGGTGAGGAATTTGTTCGTGTGTATAAATTACTTGAGAATGACTCCATATCGACCTCAAACTTTTCAACATTGGTGTGCCGTACTTTGAGGAAGAATGAGAAGTTAGCTTTTTAGGCTTCAATTTGTCAGTTACAGAATAAAAATCGGATATCGTACCTTACTAGGGCATTAAGAAAGTGTATTATGGTGGACAAATTAAACGTATCTATATATTTCCTCGTATCTACACCGCATCATTTTTTTTTTACGTAATTCTCTGTAGCCATTTGGGAGATAAACTCCTAATGACTTTTGGAAGAAATAGAACCTTCCCTGCTCTTCCTTTCCTTGGATCGAATCTAATTCCTTCAGATTCCCCTAGCCGCTATATGACCCCTACGGATTTAGCGTTCATCTAGATTTAATAACAGTAATAACTAAATTATAATAGATAGGTTCTATCCAAAACTTAAAGCAAATTAAAAAAAAAACTTAATTTAAAAAATTTAAGTACATTAGTCGGGAAAAATTGCGGAAATTGCCCGCCAGCCAAGCTAAAAAAAATGAATACTGCTTATCATGCGATAATTCCTGAGTGTCGCATCTGATTTTCAACCCACGTTCGCTGTTAACTTGATAACGCAACCTCTTAGCGACCCCAGACTTAATGTATTTAAAGATCTAGGTCTCGTTGAAAGCTTTGAATCATATTCGGGCTGTGGGAGGGGCTGGTTCACCATTTTTATTAAAGAAATTTGGATATTGCTCTCTATATTCAAAGTTTATTCTCTATAAAGATTACAATGTTGAATTTACAGAATTTGGTTGTTGTGTGGTTTACATGTAGTTAAATAATGATTACAGAGTGTACCACTAGAACGCCTAGCATGGCTAGGCATTTCGGGCAGACTTAGTTTAATTCTTTATTTTAAAATATTACAAATTATGAGGTATGGCTAAGTGACTAAATACTAGTTTGTGAGTTTAGCAATGTGAATGCTTTTGTTTTGGCACAGTACATAGTTTCAGTATTGGAGTATCATAGGATTCATTATTTTAAGATTGAGATTGATATTTCTGTTTATGGTCAAATGGGTGAGTGAGTGTAAGTGTGAACCACCAGGTGGTATTCGTGTAGTTAGTTGATGGGGTTTATCAGGGAGATAAGATGTTTTCTAATGGTAGTTTTGAAGGTTATGAATGTGTCTGCAGTTCTAGAGTTCTCAGGTAGGGTGTTCCAGATTTTAGGGCCTTTGACATACATTGAATTTTTGTAAAGGTTTAGTCGGACATGGGGAATGTCGTAGAGATGTTTGTCTGGTGTTATGCCTGTGGGTTCTGTCACAACTATCAAGAAAGCGTTTTAGGTCAAGGTTGATATTGGAGTTTAAGGTCCTGTAGATGTAGATTGCACAGTAGTAAGTGTGGATGTACTGAACAGGGAGTAAGTTTAGATCTGTGAAGAGTTTACCTGGAGTTTACCTGGAGAGAGTTCCGGGGGTCAACGCCCCCGCGGCCCGGTCTGAGACCAGGCCTCCTGGTGGATCAGAGCCTGATCAACCAGGCTGTTGCTGCTGGCTGCACGCAAACCAACATACGAGCCACAGCCCGGCTGATCCGGAACTGACTTTAGGTGCTTGTCCAGTGCCAGCTTGAAGACTGCCAGGGGTCTGTTGGTAATCCCCCTTATGTGTGCTGGGAGGCAGTTGAACAGTCTCGGGCCCCTGACACTTATTGTATGGTCTCTTAACGTGCTAGTGACACCCCTGCTTTTCATTGGGGGGATGGTGCATCGTCTGCCAAGTCTTTTGCTTTCGTAGTGGGTGATTCTCGTGTGCAAGTTCGGTACTAGTCCCTCTAGGATTTTCCAGGTGTATATAATCATGTATCTCTCCCTCCTGCGTTCCAGGGAATACAGGTTTAGGAACCTCAAGCGCTCCCAATAATTGAGGTGTTTTATCTCCGTTATGCGCGCCGTGAAAGTTCTCTGTACATTTTCTAGGTCGGCAATTTCACCTGCCTTGAAAGGTGCTGTTAGTGTGCAGCAATATTCCAGCCTAGATAGAACAAGTGACCTGAAGAGTGTCATCATGGGCTTGGCCTCCCTAGTTTTGAAGGTTCTCATTATCCATCCTGTCATTTTTCTAGCAGATGCGATTGATACAATGTTATGGTCCTTGAAGGTGAGATCCTCCGACATGATCACTCCCAGGTCTTTGACGTTGGTGTTTCGCTCTATTTTGTGGCCAGAATTTGTTTTGTACTCTGATGAAGATTTAATTTCCTCATGTTTACCATATCTGAGTAATTGAAATTTCTCATCGTTGAACTTCATATTGTTTTCTGCAGCCCACTGAAAGATTTGGTTGATGTCTGCCTGGAGCTTTGCAGTGTCTGCAATGGAAGACACTGTCATGCAGATTCGGGTGTCATCTGCAAAGGAAGACACGGTGCTGTGGCTGACATCCTTGTCTATGTCGGATATAAGGATGAGGAACAAGATGGGAGCGAGTACTGTGCCTTGTGGAACAGAGCTTTTCACCGTAGCTGCCTCGGACTTTACTCTGTTGACGACTACTCTCTGTGTTCTGTTAGTGAGGAAATTATAGATCCATCGACCGACTTTTCCTGTTATTCCTTTAGCACGCATTTTGTGCGCTATTACGCCATGGTCACACTTGTCGAAGGCTTTTGCAAAGTCTGTATATATTACATCTGCATTCTTTTTGTCTTCTAGTGCATTTAGGACCTTGTCGTAGTGGTCCAATAGTTGAGACAGACAGGAGCGACCTGTTCTAAACCCATGTTGCCCTGGGTTGTGTAACTGATGGGTTTCTAGATGCGTGGTGATCTTGCTTCTTAGGACCCTTTCAAAGATTTTTATGATATGGGATGTTAGTGCTATTGGTCTGTAGTTCTTTGCTGTTGCTTTACTGCCCCCTTTGTGGAGTGGGGCTATGTCTGTTGTTTTTAGTAACTGTGGGACGACCCCCGTGTCCATGCTCCCTCTCCATAGGATGGAAAAGGCTCGTGATAGGGGCTTCTTGCAGTTCTTGATGAACACAGAGTTCCATGAGTCTGGCCCTGGGGCAGAGTGCATGGGCATGTCATTTATCGCCTGTTCGAAGTCATTTGGCGTCAGGATAACATCGGATAGGCTTGTGTTAATCAAATTTTGTGGCTCTCTCATAAAAAATTCATTTTGATCTTCGACTCTCAGTCTGGTTAGCGGCTTGCTAAAAACTGAGTCATATTGGGACTTGAGTAGCTCACTCATTTCCTTGTTGTCATCTGTGTAGGACCCATCTTGTTTAAGTAGGGGCCCAATACTGGACGTTGTTCTCGATTTTGATTTGGCATAGGAGAAGAAATACTTTGGGTTTCTTTCGATTTCATTTATGGCTTTTAGTTCTTCCCGCGATTCCTGACTCCTAAAGGATTCTTTTAGCTTAAGTTCGATGCTTGCTATTTCTCTGACCAGTGTCTCCCTACGCATTTCAGATATATTGACCTCTTTTAGCCGCTCTGTTATTCTTTTCCGTCGCCTGTAAAGGGAGCGCCTGTCTCTTTCTGTTTTACATCTACTCCTCCTTTTTCTTAGAGGAATAAGCCTTGTGCATACATCGAGTGCTACCGAGTTAATCTGTTCTAGGCATAAGTTGGGGTCTGTGTTGCTTAGTATATCTTCCCAGCTTATATCGGTTAGGACTTGGTTTACTTGGTCCCACTTTATGTTTTTGTTATTGAAGTTGAATTTGGTGAATGCTCCCTCGTGACTAATCTCATTATGTCGGTCTGGGGCTCCGCGCATACATGACTGAACCTCAATTATGTTGTGATCTGAGTATATTGTTTTTGATATGGTGATATTTCTTATCAGATCATCATTGTTAGTGAAGATGAGGTCTAGTGTATTCTCCAGTCTAGTAGGCTCTATTATTTGCTGGTTTAAATTGAATTTTGTGCAGAGATTTAAAAGCTCGCGTGAGTGTGAGTTTTCATCAGAGCTGCCTCCTGGTGTTATTACTGCAACAATATTATTTGCTATATTCCTCCATTTTAGGTGCCCTAAGAGTGGGGGGGTGGTGTTGCCAGGGATGGGATTTAGTGATTATTCTTACTGCAGCTTTTTGTTGGGTTATTATTGGCTTTAGGTGTGTTGCTGCAGTTGATCCCCAAGCACAAATAGCTTAGGTGAGGTATGGATAAATGAGTGGTATAGTGTGAGAAGGGCATTTTGCGGCACGTAGTATCGTATCTTGGAGAGGATCCCAACTGTTTTGGATACTTTTTTGGTTATGTGTTGGATATGGGTGCTAAAATTCAGGTTGTCAAGGTATAGGCCTTGGAATTTGCTCTCATTATGTCTGGTAATTAGAGTGTTGTCGATCTTAATGTTAATTTGTGCATCTCCTGCTCTGCTACCAAACATAATATAGTAGGTTTTGTCAGTGTTAAGCGTAAGATTTGTGAATGTCTCTTGGTTCCCTTCAAGTCTTCAACTCCAGTGTTGAACTGCATTATCAGCTGTGCCACACACTGCACTATTCCATTTTCCTGCATTGAGGGGCAGGAGACTGGAGTTACGTGATACAGGATACCTTTCTCGGATTGTGCAACAATCGAAATACATAGTTATTATAATTTAATTACAGTATATTCATGGGTTCGACAAATCCGTCATTCATTGCTTGGAAAAATGTGTGGAATCGTGTTTGATCAAAGGAGATGATATCTAATTCCTTGGATCAAAAGCCCATCTGCACCGGCGAGTCCCCCGTGAAAGGTCATAGAAGTAGGGTAGCCTCGCACTGCAAGTTTTGTATTAACTAAAAACAGGATATGTGAATCAGTTACACATGGATATGTAGCTAAGCGTTTCCCGTCTGTTGTGATGCTCTAGTGCTGTATCTCAAGGAAGGATTTTTAATTCAGAGAGGCTCTTGATCCAAAGAATTGGACCTCGGCTCCCCTTTTATGGATTGAATTGGATTGTTTTCCATCCTCTTTCTCTAGACTGTATGCTTCCTATGGTTTTAGCCTTACCAATGTACGAATAGTGCTATAAACCTTCACTGTGACCCGTTCTTTGAGTATTCATGGTGCAGCCTATCCTCTACCATTTTGATAGTAAGAAAATGTACGTTCCTGTTTTTACAACACGCCCAGCCCTGCCAGAAGTAAACCACTCTTTTTTTCTATTATTTTTATATGGTAATTATGCATAAATGTTAATATACATTAACCTAAAAACCTAACTCAACCGAGAATAATAAATATTAAAATTTCTAAAAGAAAAAAACACTGAGCGTGTAGAAATACTTTAAAATTCGTCGGACAATGCGCGTTCTAACTGCAAAAACTTTGCAGCAATCGTGAAAGTCTGTTTTGTCCAGCTGTCTTGTGTCCTTCATTGTCCATTGTCGAGTCATTGTGTTGTAATGTTGAGCAGTCAGAACCCCCTTATCTAAATGTGCTAGTGTGCACTCTTGTTATCTGATTTCCCTTCAGAGCTGATATTATAATAAAGGGGAAGCGCTAAACCCGTAGGATTTTACAACGCCTGGGGGGGGAAGTATTCGGGCTTAATTCAGGGAACTGGAACTGGAGCGTCAAGGAACCTTCGTTGAGGGGTTCAGAGCTGATAGTCATTTATCTTGTTAGTCGTTTCTGACGAAATGTACCTCAGCCTCATCACACGAAAAATTATAGCCCTCCCGCTTGGTAAATTGCTGTGTGTACTTCTGGGTTCACTCGCTCTTACTCGTGGGACTTTATCCCTATCATACCCATTATTAAAGCTGTACATGAAGTTTGCCTCCACCATTTCTTAATCTAGGGCATTTCCGTTTCTAACTACTGAGGCTGAAGTAAAAAAAAAAATCTGACTTCTGTAACTCGTGCGTCTTAATTTTCGTCTATAACCCTATAACCCCATTCTCTGTTCTTTCCTGTCGAAAAGCCTTTTCTTGTCCAATCTGTGAAGTCCTTTTAAGTATTTTTTGCATCATTATGTATGTTCCCCCCTTCCCTAGTCCTTCTGTCCCTTATTCATCCAATGCTTTCAGACTCGGATCTTTATTCTTCTCGTAACTCTATCTAGTCTCGTTGTGAACCAGTTTATTTTAGGTTTTTGGACCTGCTTGATTGAGAGTTCTTGTTGATGCTGCATACTCCATAACTGGCCTAACCTATGTCGCACATTGGCTTGCGAATGATGCTATTAGTTTCTGAACGCAAATTTTTGATTGGCCGGTGGTTGGTGAGCGAACCTGGTGACATATCTAGGTGCTGCACATGCCTTCTTCATAAACTATATTTATACCTCTGCTGTTCTACATTAGTGAAGGTTCTGTCCCTCCACCTCCAGTCTCTACTCTTTTTTTTTTTCTTCCCTAAATTTCAAAATCTGCATAACTAGGGGCTCTCCACATGTATTGTTGAAAGTCGTCCAATTTTGTAAAAACTAACTTGTAAATAAAATTATACTATTAGTATTTATTAGTGGTTAAATTCCAATAGACATTTGTCCAACTTTCTAGTTTATCTAGATCATATTTTATCCTTTATCTATCACGTTCGCTTTTTTTATCTTCATTAATATCATCTTTATTTTTACAAGTACATGTACAAGGTGACGTACCTAGCTGACATCAATGACATACTACTATATAGAGAACCGCTTGTTATGCTGAACATTTCGGGCAAATTAGGTCAGTTTTGCCCCAGGATGTGACCCACACCAGTTCACTAACACCCAGGTACCCATTTTATACTGATGGGTGAACAGGGACAACAGCTGTCTTAAGGAAACACGTCCTAATGTTCTCCAGCCGTACCGGGGATTCGATCTCCTGACATTGTGTGAGCTGAGTGCACTAGCGATCAAGCTACGGGACACATTATCTGAGGAAAACTGGTACGCTGAATTATTTCTTCACACAAATTGCTTACATACACCAGAAACTACTAGTCCCAGATTTCATGGAATATTGTTACTGTGTATATTATTACTGTATATTCGCTAGGAAGTGTTACTCTTACGGGTCGTACGGCGCCTGAGGAATGAGGCAATTGGTTCGATGAAGGAACAGGATGAAAGTCCAGCTCCTTGGATCAAAAGCCCCTCCTGGCATTGTCACTTTCCTTGAGGGTTGTTAAACGTTTGAAGGTTTTTCTTGGAGACTAACTACAACGTCTCCACTTATATTTTTTCACCACTTGTAGGCTCACAGCTACACTCCTAGGATAATAGCCACACTCCTCCTAGGATAAGAGGCTCATTATTGGGATCACACCCACACTTGTAGGCTCTCACCCACACTTGTAGGAGCTATGAATCGACCCCTGCAACCACAGTTAGGCGAGTACACCCACACTCCTGCTAGGATCACAGCCACATTCTTAGAGTAAGTCATGCTCCAAGAGTAACGGCCACACTCCTAGGATGACTGTGAAAATTTGTCTGGACTGCCTCCAAGTGAGTCGCCTACCCTGGCAAGCTCTGTTGACACCGAGCTCTGAGGTCGGTACCTCAGCCTCATATAGGACAGATTTTCATAAATGATTGATGTTGCAAGAAAATTTCGCCTGCATGCACGTTTAAAGGACTAACTTACTTGGTGATGTAGATCCTATCCTGGTCTTCAACCTCCCTAAGCTTAGCCCCTTTGGACTTCCCCTCAGAAACCACGTGCAACCGGGAGCCTTAGTTCCTGCAATTTTCAATCGATATTAGTGACCTGCCTGCACCTCAGAAATTCCTGTATCCAAGAGGGTGTGTATCCCCTAGTATAACTATGCAGAAACGGACAGTAGCTTCTAGGTTGACAAGAGACAAAGTACGTACTGGTCATGAACTGCCGGTTGCACAAAGGCCTACAGCTCAACTCACTCTCAACTTTCCCCAGACACTGGCCAGAATCCTAAGAAAAAGTGGAGGTCTTGTCTTAATGTATGGGCCTGACGGAGGACATCTACAGTACGTCGAGGTGCCTCCACCAGATTTCCCCAGGTCTCATATGTGAAGACACGTGGGGGCGCCGCCTGCTGATCACGGCATGTGTTGTTCAAATGGTGTCTAGTCATAGAAGGAAGCTCTGGCATCTTCGAGACCCGTGCCTCGTCATTCAAACTTGGGCTGCCAGTTCTCCCTAGCTAACTTAACCTAGTGTTTGCCTACATTTGGCCTATTACTACCTATGTTAAGGTCTTAGGTCTACATTATTATTATCTACAGTTGCCTCAATAATCCTAATATTAGTGTACTAACAGTATAAACTACCTACTTCTTCCCTGAAGGGTAAATCTATCAATTAAAAAGTACCTTCCAACCACCTTCGCCAACCCGGGTGAGTGTGTTTGTGTTTTGGGTGGGTTTAAGGGCCCTTGAACGGTGTGTTTTTCCCCGTTGGGACTTCTCGGACCGAATAAGTTCCAACAGTGACAGCCACACTAATGGGTAACAACCATACTAAGATAACAGCCACACCTCTACTAGGATGACACTGTATTAATTGCCCCTTCTCTTTCCTTCAGCGCCAGAAGGATGACCTACCACCTGGCCTATTTTGACCTGCGTGCTCGAGGAGAACCGGTCAGGTGGGTACTACGGGCCCTGGATGTATCCTTCACTGAAGAGAGGTTGGACTTCTTCACGGAGTGGAAGACTAGGAAGCCTGGTAAGTCTTTCTAGAAGTTAGAGAAGACAGGTTGTACTACATTTAACAGTGAGAGTATGATGTGCACTTTTATATTCACGAGGAAGAGCAAAATCCACAGGGGGTTGTATAGCGCCTGGGAAATGGGAGCAAATCAGATTTGGAACTAATTACTTAAATTCATAGAAGTATTTCAAAGTGCGTTTCTCATCTCCCTACTTCCCTAATCCTTATAATCAAGAGCCGAGGTAGGATAACAGCTGTTAGACTGTAAAATTGATTTGTGTAAAAAGAAGAAGAAAAAATTCGCCAGCCTCATGGAAGCAAACATTGAATTGAGTATGGTGCACAATTGGTGCAAATGGTGTGCTACTGTAAAGCCTATTGAATATGGTGGTGATATAGTGGTGAGAACTATTTAATAGTGACACTCCTCTTGTCTTAACATTATTTTACCTACTAATCAGACCAATTAATATCCATCCCTTTTCTTTCTCTGTAATTACCCCCCCCCCCTCCCTTAAGGAAGGTTCCTTTGTCGGTGAGGGAGTTCTGGATCTAAGGAATAAGATTGTGCTCTCTCTCTCTTCTTGGGTGTTGTATAACCCTTGTGGGTTAGCACTTCTTTTGATTATAATTATAATCTCTTCTTGGATCAAACCTGAATGACTCCCATGTTCCCAGGGCCATATGACCCCTACAGGTTTAACACTCATGAATGTAATAATCTAAACAGACTATTGGTGAAAGTATTTTGATCCAAGGAATTGGAGCTGGATTTTGATCCAAGGAATTAGAACTGTCCTTCCCTTCTTCTGATTGCCCCTGACTCCCTCCCATTCATCAGGCACTATGATCCGTAATTGTTCAGTACTTCCCTATTAATGCAGTAATAATTAATCAGTTCTTGTTTCTGTCCTTGCTTCATTTGTTACTCCTAATCTTGCCCTGATGCCAGTGTTAATAGACGGTGGGTCGAGCCTCTGTTCCTCACACTTAAGGAACCATCTGAATTTAATGTTTCATGTAGTGGTGGTGTTGGTGTTTGTAGCAATGGTGCTATAAAAGATTTTGAAGAATAAAATTATTTTATGTTGTAATGTATATTTTTGTATAATCTTAAGTAAAATTTAAATTTTATTATTGTTAGTTTTATAATAATACTGATTATAAATACTGTAACTTAATTTTTTTTAACACTAGCCGTCTCCCACAAGGCAGGGTGACCCCAAAAAAAAAAAAAGAAACATTCATCATTTCATTCCATTACTGTCTTCTCAGAGGCATGCTGATACTTCAGCTAAAAAAATGCAACATCTCTCCACCTCTTCTTCAAAAAGCAGGCACTGTACTTTCCACCTCCAGGACTCAAGTCCAGCAAACTGGTTTCCCAGAATCCCTCCAACAGCACTTGTAGTAATGAAAAACCTCCACTCCTATCTAACATGTTTACACATGCTCACTGAAAGTCCAAGCCCCTTGTAATCAATACCTCCTTTACCCCTTCCCCCCTCCTACCTTTTCTAGGATGACTCCTACCCTGCTTTCCTTCTACTACAGATTTATATGCCCTCCAAGCCATTCTATTTAGTTCCATCCTTTGTAAATGCCCCAACCACCTCAACAACCCCTCTTCAGCCCTCTGGATATTTTTTTTTTTTTTTTTTTTTTTTTTTTTTTTTTTTTTTTTTTAGCAACACATTGCTCTCAAATGTGACATCTCCACTGCTTCCAGCCTTCTCTTTGTTATGGCATCACCACCCACACTTCATACCCATATTATTATATTTGTTTGTCCGTCGATTCGACGAGGACCATCTAATCATCCTGGGGTCGAAGTTGTCAGGCCAATCAGCGCACGAAACGTTCTCTGGCAGTGTGGACAGGGAAGGGTGGCGGCATCGAGGGGTCTGATGGCTCTGGTCTTCCTCGCCTGCCTGCGCTGCTCAGCTAGTAAGATTCTGCTTGCCTCGCAGGATGTTGCCCCTTTCTGGACAACTGCTCGCCAGTCATTCCTGTCCTGAGCTATCAGCTCCCACATGGTGTGGTTGATGTTGAAAGCTTTCAGAGCAGTCTTAAGGGTGTCCTTATAGCGCTTCTTTTGGCCTCCTTGAGAGCGCTTTCCATGCTGCAGTTCGCCAAACAAGAGTTTCTTTGGCAGCCGGTGGTCTGGCATGCGAGCAACGTGACCTGCCCAGCGAAGCTGTGTCTGCATTAGGATGGTGTGGATGCTAGGCAGGCCAGCTGTAGTCAGCACTTCTGTGTCTGGGATCTTATCTTGCCATTTGATGCCAAGAATTTTTCTGAGCCGTGTGGCGTGAAAGTGGTTCAACTTTCTGGCGTGACATTTGTAGACAGTCCAGGTTTCGCAGCCATAGAGAATTGTGGTGAAGACTATGGCTCTGTACACCTTGATCTTGGTGCTTGTGGTGATGCCTCTTTGGTTCCATACATTCTTGTGGAGCCTGCCGAAGGTGGCACTGGCTTTGGCAAGTCTGGCATTCACCTCATCATCGATGACAACGTTTCTGGAAAGGGTACTGCCGAGGTAGGTGAATTTGTCTATGGCGTTCAGTCGCTGCCCATTGATGGTGATGTTTGGCTCAACATACGTCTTTCCCGGAGCAGGCTGGTGCATCACTTCAGTCTTCGTTGTGCTGATTTGTCAGCTCGAAGTTGTTGCAGGCGTCAGAGAACTTGTCAACGCTGTGCTGCATGGCGGCTTCTGAAGCAGCGTTGAGGGTGCAGTCATCAGCAAATAGCAGGTCATTGATGGTGTCAGTTGCAGCCTTGGTTTTTGCTTGAAGCCTCCTGAGGTTGAAGACAGACCCATCTGTACGGTACCTGATGCCGATTCCTGCATCTGTGTCCCTGAATGCGTCTGTAAGCATGGCCGAGAACATCAGGCTGAACAGGGTGGGAGCAAGCACGCAGCCTTGTTTCACTCCATTTGAGACTGGGAATGGTTTCGACGTCTCTCCGTTGTCTTGGACTCTAGCCAGCATTCCATCGTGAATTCGGCGTACGATGGCGATAAACGTCTTTGGGCAGCCATACTTTGCCATGATTCTCCAAAGGCCCTCTCTACTAACGGTGTCGAAGGCCTTGGTCAAAAAGACGTAGGTGGAGTACAAGTTGGCATTCTGTTCCTGACATTTCTCCTGTAGCTGTCTAGCAGCGAACACCATATCGACAGTCCCGCAATCTTTCCGGAAGCCGCACTGGCATCAGTGCATCACTTGCTGTTTTTCCTCCCTTATCAGTTCTATGGTTCACCTTATCTTTCATAGACCCATCTGCTGACATTTCTACTCTCAAATATCTGAATACATTCACTTCCTCCATACTCCCTCTAATCTGATATCCAATCTTCATTTTCTAAAGTTTGTTATCCTCATCACCTTGCTCTTTCCTATGTTCACTCTTAATTTCCTTCTTTTACATACCCTCCCAAATTTGTCCACTAACCTCTGCAACTTCTCTTCAGAATCCCTCAAAAGCAGTGTCATCAGCAAAAAGCAACGGTGACAACATAAGAAAAAAGCAACTGATGATTCCCACTTTATTTTTTCTTTTAATACTACACCTCTTCCCAACAAAGAAAAACTTTTGTTTTTCTTTTCAGGTTACCCTGCCTTTGGTATAGGTTGGCTGGTGCATTAAAAAAAATTATTGTCGTTGCTTGACATGTTGACAGAGTTCGAGTGGGGTGTTGTTCCTGTGCTGGTGTGTGAGGGTGTGCAGCTTCATCAGACCACCACCATCTGTCGCTACCTGGGGGAGAAGCACCAACTGGCCTCAAAGGACTTGTTGCAGGCAGCACGCCAGCAAGAAGTCGTCGAGGCTTTCCACGATGTTTCTGTCTATGTAGCCTTCGCCTTTTTTGCCAGGTCAGTACTCGGCCTAGTTGTAGTTATCTAGTTGTGCTCACCTAGAGGTGACACCACAGCCTGACTGATCAGAGACAGGGCTGAGATTAGCAGGCTGAGAAGCAAACCTCCACCACTCTAGGCACGGAATAATATTTCCACATAATAGTCTATAGAACATTGAGGGCAACTTAAAATAAGATTAGCAGAACTTGATAGAACATTTTACTTGTATGTACATATACATAAATGTTAATAGATATACACAATTCTTCTAAACAGAACAATTATACATGAAAGTAGATTATAAGTGAAGCATGGTACATGACAATAATAAATAGGTCAGGAGACAAGAGTAGTTGATGCATTCATACTTTGCAGTAAACCAAACTAATTCTTGCAGTTGGAAAATAGGTCAATAACCTTTTCCTACCACTGCTGTCTTCTTGTAAGGTAAGTGTTGTGATGCTGGTATGGGGCTCTTGATCCAAGGAATTGTACTTATCCTCCCTTTGATTCTAACCTGGATACTTATCATTTCCTAGGTACTATATGACCCCTACATGTGTAGCACTTCTGACATTAAAATAAAAAGTCCATCACTGCTCACTATCAATATTTGAATGCCCACCATGGAAGTTTCACATAGTAGTACAGTACGTATATTCAAGTGTTGTATACCCAGAGTGTATTTCGGGGGTTAACACCTCCCACAGCCTGGTCCATGACTAGGCCTCGTGGTGAATCAGGGACTGATCAGCCAGGCTCTTACTGCTGGTTGCACACACTGACGTATGAACCATAGGATTATTATTATAATTGTAGGGAAGTGTTTAACCTGTAGGATTATACAGTGCCTGTGGGGGGGGGATGGAAGGTATTCAGAGCTTAATTCAAGGAACTGGAGCACAGATCCAATTCCCTAGATCAAGAGCTCTTCACCAGCATCAAGGAACCTTCCTTGAGGGGAGTTGGTCAGGAACTGACTTTAGGTGCCTGTCCAGCTCCCTCTTGAAGACAGCCAGGGGTCTATTGATAATCCCCTTTGTATGCTGGGAGGCAGTGTAACGGTCTTGGGCCCCTGACAATTATTGTGTTGTCTTTTAGCATACTCATGGCACCCCCGCTTTTCATTGGGTGATGTTGCACTACCTGCCAAGTCTTTTGCTTTTGTAGGGAGTGATTTTCTTGTGCAGATTTGGGACTAGTCCCTCTACAATTTTCCAAGTGTATATCATCATGCATTTTTATCACCTGCCTTCAAAGAAGTACAAGTCAAGGGACTTCAGTTGTTCCCAGTAATTTAGATGCTTTATTGTACTTGTACGTGCAGTGAAAGTTCTCTGTATATTCTCCAGTTCTGCAATGTTGCCTGCCTTGAAAGGGGCCATTAGTGTACGTATAACAATAATCCAGCCTAGAGAAAACGAGAGATTTCAAGAGACTCTTCATTGATTTGGCATCCCTAGTTTTGAAGGTTGTCTTTATCCATCCTTTCATAGATAAAAAAAAATAAAACTTGCATAGATGTGTGTAAATGTTCGGTACAGTGGAACTTCGGTTTTCGTATGCCCCAGTTTTCGTAGGATTCAGTTTTCGACGACTCTTTTCATCTAAATTTTGTCCGTTTTCGTATATCTGCTTGGTTTTCGTAGAGTTGAAAATGGTCCGTACCAAACGCGTCCATGTGACTCAGCCACTCAAGCGTCCGCACAAAGCATCCCATGCATTCGTGACTCAGTCTGCCTTTGTTTCTTGAGTGAGCATCACCCTGTGTATTGATCTGAAACATTTCGTAATAATCCATTGTTTTTTGTGCTTGTTTATTGAGTGCGACTGCTAAATAAGCCACCATGGGGCCAAAGAAAGTTCTGAGTGCCAGCCCTTTGATAAAGGAGAGAAATACGATAGAATTCAAGAAAGAACTTGTAGCAAAGTACGAAAGTGGCATACCTGTGGCTGATCTTGCCAGGATGCACGGGAAGTCCGCATCAACAATCAGTTTCATCCTGGCAAAGGAAAAAGAAATCAAGGAAGCTGATGTTGGGAAAGGGGTAAATGTGCTAACAAAACAAGAGATCCAAACAATGGAAGATGTTGAGTTGTTGGTGTGGATCAATGAAAGACAGAGGAATAGTGTTTTCGAGGTGATAATTTGCAAAAAGACAAGGCCGTTGCATACGGATCTCACAAAGAAAATGCCTGGAACAAGTGCTGCTGTTAATGAATTTAAGGCCAGCAGAGGCTGGTTCGACAAATTCAAGAAGCGAACTTTCATACAAAGTGTGGTAAGGCATTGCGAGGCTGCAAGTTCGGACAAACATGGGGCCAAAGAATTTGTTGATAAATTCAAAGAGTACATAGAGGCTGAAGGACTCCTTCCCCAATGAGTCTTCAATTGTGACAAAACAGGCATCTTTTGGAAGAAAATGCCAGAGGACCTACATCATGCAGGAGGAAAAGGCAGTGCCAGGACACAAGCCTATGAAGGATAGGCTAACTCTTCTGTTCTGTGGTAATGCTAGTGGGGATTTCAATGTGAAGCCTTTACTGGTGTATCCCTCTGAAAATCCCCGAGTGTTCAAGAACAACAGTGTCATCAAGAGTAAACTGTGTGGTGTGGAAGGCTAACAGTAAGGCATGGGTCACAAGGCAAATTTTCATTGAGTGGGTCAGTGAAGTGTTTGGCCTGAGTGTGAAGAAATACCTCCTGGAAAATCAGTTGCCACTCAAGTACATCCTGGTAATGGATAATGCTCCTGCTCATCCTCCTGACTTGGAAGACCAGTTGTTGGAGGAGTTTAGTTTCATCACAGTGAAGTTCTTGCCCCCTAATACCACTCCTCTCATCTAGCCCATGGACCAGCAGGTCATTTCAAACTTCAAAAAACTCTACACCAAAGCAATGTTTAAAGGCTCTTTGAAGCGACCTCGGACACTGAATTGGCCCTAAGAGAGTTCTGGAGGAATCACTTCATTATCCTCAATTGCATAAGCCTTATAGATAAGGCTTGGCAGGGAGTGACTTCCAGGATGATGAACTCTGCTTGGAGAAAATTATGGCCAGAATGTATCCTCAAGAAGGATTTTGAAGAGTTTGAGGCTGGCCTTGAGGACCTTATGCCTATTGTGGAATCTATTGTGTCTTTGAGAAAGTCCGTGGTGTTGGATGTGAGTGGCCAGGATGTGGAAGAGTTGTTGGATGACCACAGGGAAGAGCTGCAAGACCTTCAACTGGAACAGCAATAGACCGCAGCTGAGGAAATTGCTGTAAAGTTTAAAAGGACACAAGTGCAACTAATGTGACATTTTATTGTGGCAATGTTTCGCTCTCCAGGAGCTTTGTCAAGCTGATACAAACAGTATATGGACACAGAGGGTATATAAAGGCTCAGAGTGAGGTGCAATACTAGTGGTGGTAGTAGTAGTGACAAAAGTTGTAGTATTAGTAGTAATACAATATGGTAGAGCAATTCATTCGTACACGAGTAAAAGGATATAAAAGCTATTACTTGGGTAACATAAAAATAGGTTGGACAAATATAGACTGGATAGAGAAGGCCTGTTTCAGTGTTCAGTGCTGCAGAGGAGGAGGAAGAGAGGGAAGAATGTGCCTTCTTCAGTGATTAAGGACGTGTGCAAAGTGGAGCGAGTTGCAAAGCTTTGGGGAGAAATATCACCCTAACAAAGCGGTTGCAAGCTGTCTGTAACATGTTCAATGACAATACCTTGTCCCAATTTAGGCAAATCTTAGAGACTCCAGAAACAGACCTCTCAGGACAGATTTTTTGTGTGACAGGGGCACAGTGACTTTCAAGCTGGTCCTAGTGCCAGTAAAAGACAAAGAATGGAAGTAACCCTGGATAGGGCCTTGATACCTGAAATCCTTATGGAAGGGGATACCCCTTCCAAACAATAGCCTCTCCTCTTCCCTCTCCCCTCCTCACCGTCTTCCATATGTCAATGAGAATCTTCAGTAAAGGTAAGAGTGATGTTAAATGTTCATTTATCCATTTCATTAGTCATTTATATTTATCATTGTTTTCTGTATGTAAAACTATAGCTATTCTCTATAAAATGTATTTTTTGTTAAAATTTTTGGGTATTTGGAACAGATTAATTATTTACATTATTTCTTAGGGGAAATATTGCTTCAGTTTTCATACAATTCGGTTTTCATCAGACTTTTTAGAATGGATTAATCACAAAAACCAAGGTTCCATTGTAGATTGAAAAAAAAAAAATTCACTGAGTTATTTTTTTCTCCAAATTGGAATTATTTGTTCCATTTTACTGAAATCTGCAGTTCAAGGCAATTTTCCCAAAACTTGCCCCCATCCTTGGTGCATATGCCTATGATCACATTATCTCCATTACTATTATTATTATTATTACACTCGGAACTAAGCGTTAAACCCATGAAGGTCATACATGTTATCTCCATTACTCCAACAAATTATTGTTAATACTGTATTAGAGTACTGTATATTCATGGTAAATTGTTAAACTTGGAAGTGTTATACACTTCCTATAATAAAAAAAAAAAGCAAAGCAGTTTTGTTTTTACCACCAGCCATCTCCCACTGAGGTAGATGAAAAAAAAAACTTCCACTACCATCACTCTTGCTAGAAGTGTGATGACATAATTTAGATGGCCCTCTGAACTGCAGCATCCTCAGCCAAGGTATTATGGTTTATTTTTATGGTAGTGCCTTTCTAAGGATGGGACCCATAACAGTTAACTAATACAGTACATGGGCAGCAGGTGTAAGGAGACTTGCCCAAATATCTTGTCCAGCTTGGGTCTTTTCATCTGTAGAAACAAATTAACCATCTTATTTGTATGTTATGTGTAACCCTCTTCCTCTCTGTAGGATGCGACAGGATGAGATGCAGAAGACAGTCATGTGGGATAAAGTAAAGATCCGTATTCCAGAGCTCTTGAAGAATCTGGAGACCCGCATCACTAAGCAAGGCTGGATCCTCTCCTCTGAGGTATGTGGGTAGGGAAAAGGTTTTCACGGAGAAGGCTATCTCGACATACCAAATAGAAGAACTTTTCTCCTTCACATATGCATGCAGGAATGTGGAATATTGCAATATGAGAGTAAAGTGTGCTTTGAGAAATACTTTTCTTCCTAGCCTAGGCAGGACTCTTTACAAAAACACATTCTGTATACATATATACTATATGCAATATTTACTAATAATTAGTTCTGGGGAATTCAGAAGACAGATTCAGTAGCAGCATAACGCCAAACAAGCTACGAATTTAAGCTCTGCATTTTGGCTTTCTTGCCCCCTTTAAAAATTTTAAATTTTAGTTTCCTTGTTAATAAATATGACAATATACATTTAAAAAATGATCACAGAATAGCAAACAAAAATAATTAAAATGTATTTGCTAAGCCTTGATGAATACTAAGGTAATTTAATTGGTAAATCCTGCTTAATGTGTATATGTATGCAACATTATTTATTTTCTTAAAGGTTTTAAATTTGCCAGCTTCCAAAAGTGTGCAAAATTTTCATACCCCTCTCTACATCCACACAGATGACTTGGGTGGATGTGTTTGTGGCGGCATACCTTGACACCTATGATAATTATCTGCCAGGGACTCTGGCTGCTGCTCCAAAGGTTAAATGCCTCTTGGAGCATGTGAAGGCTATTCCATCCATTAAGACCTGGATAGAGGAGAGGCCAGATTGGCAGAAGTTTGAAGAGCCAGAAGGACTAGTCTAATTTGCTGCAACTTGCACACCGTATAATTTCATCTTGGACTGATTTTCAACATATGAAGGTAAAAGGTGTATTAATACAGGCAGTATAAATAAGTGCATACACATAGGACATCTTTACTGAATGTTTCAGACCTAGGACCTTACACACTCCAAGAGATAAATGAATGAGAAAGCACAGTATGAGTGCCTCTGCAAAGAGTGATTATGTATGAATGATAGTGAAAGTGTTGAATGATAATGAAAGTTTTTTTCATTGTTCAACACTCACCATCACTCATAATCACTGTCTTTGCAGAGGCACTCAGATACAACAGTTTAGATGTCCCTCTAAACTGCCAATATCCCAAACCCCTCCTTTAATGTGCAGGCATTGTACTTCCCATTTCCAGGACTCGTGTGGAGAATGCAAGTAACTGGTGAGAGGTCAGATGGTGTGAGGTCATCTACTGTAATTGCTGTTACTTGGCAGCAACGAAGCATGTAGCAATATCATACGTCCAGAGTTGAGATATATTTACCGGCCCTTTGTTCTATGGTGGTGATGGAAGTAACTATTACGAGGCTTCATTGTAGTGGCACTTATCTGTCATTTTTTCTGTAGATCATTTCAGAGAACACAACAGATAATAGAAGCTATTACATTGCCTCCTTAATTGCAGCTTCCACACCATAGAACAGATAGAAAATACACGCATAATCTCGACTCTAGTACATGATACTTCTACGTGCTGCTTCGCGGCTGCCATGTGACAGTAATTAAATGACGTTGTTCCTTCATCTGATCCTCAACAGTGATTTGCATTCCCACTATATATGTACTGTGATTTCTCATTCTCTTGTATCATTTGGCATGACCAGTGTCCCAAGACTGAAACATATCTAATAAAGATGTCCTATAATTAGGACAAATGTAAAACTGGAAAAAGTGATATTTTTTAATTGACATTTCTTTTAATGCATTAGCAGTCTCTCTACCAAGGTAGGGTGACCAAGGATAAGATTAAACACTTTAACAATCATTCATTCAATCACTGTCTTCCCAGAAGCATGCTGACATCACAGCTCGGATAACCCTCTGAATTGCAACATCCCCACCCCTTCAGAGTGCAGGCACTGTACTTCCTACCTCTAGGACTTTTTTTTAAGTCCAGCTAACTGATTTTCCTGAATCTAGCAGCACATCAAATAATAAAAATCACATTACTCCACTTGCTTACATGAGCCTGTCTGTTGGAATTCAATATTTGATGAGCCTATGAGAGCATAGGCAATGGGGTCGAAGAGGTATGGAGTAGGTTTAAAAATGTAGTGTTAGTGTTCAGCAGAAGTTTGTGGTTACAGGAAAGTGGGTGCAGGAGGGAAGAGGAGCGATTGGTGGAATGATGATGTAAAGAGAGTAGTAAGGGAGAAAAAGTTAGCATATGAGAAGTTTTTACAAAGTAGAAGTGATGCAAGGAGGGAAGAGTATATGGAGAAAAAGAGAGAGGTTAAGAGAGTGGTGAAGCAATGTAAAAAGAGAGCAAATGAGAGAGTGGGTGAGATGTTATCAACAAATTTTGTTGAAAATAAGAAAAAGTTTTGGAGTGAGATTAACAAGTTAAGAAAGCCTAGAGAACAAATGGATTTGTCAGTTAAAAATAGGAGAGCAGAGTTATTAAATGGAGAGTTAGAGGTATTGGGAAGATGGAGGGAATATTTTGAGGAATTGTTAAATGTTGATGAAGATAGGGAAGCTGTGATTTTGTGTATAGGGCAAGGAGGAATAACATCTTGTAGGAGTGAGGAAGAGCCAGTTGTGAGTGTGGGGGAAGTTCGTGAGGCAGTAGGTAAAATGAAAGGGGGTAAGGCAGCCGGGATTGATGGGATAAAGATAGAAATGTTAAAAGCAGGTGGGGATATAGTTTTGGAGTGGTTGGTGCAATTATTTAATAAATGTATGGAAGAGGGTAAGGTACCTAGGGATTGGCAGAGAGCATGCATAGTTCCTTTGTATAAAGGCAAAGGGGATAAAAGAGAGTGCAAAAATTATAGGGGGATAAGTCTGTTGAGTATACCCGGTAAAGTGTATGGTAGAGTTATAATTGAAAGAATTAAGAGTAAGACGGAGAATAGGATAGCAGATGAACAAGGAGGCTTTAGGAAAGGTAGGGGGTGTGTGGACCAGGTGTTTACAGTGAAACATATAAGTGAACAGTATTTAGATAAGGCTAAAGAGGTCTTTGTGGCATTTATGGATTTGGAAAAGGCGTATGACAGGGTGGATAGGGGGGCAATGTGGCAGATGTTGCAAGTGTATGGTGTAGGAGGTAGGTTACTGAAAGCAGTGAAGAGTTTTTACGAGGATAGTGAGGCTCAAGTTAGAGTATGTAGGAAAGAGGGAAATTTTTTCCCAGTAAAAGTAGGCCTTAGACAAGGATGTGTGATGTCACTGTGGTTGTTTAATATATTTATAGATGGGGTTGTAAGAGAAGTAAATGCGAGGGTCTTGGCAAGAGGCGTGGAGTTAAAAGATAAAGAATCACACAAAGTGGGAGTTGTCACAGCTGCTCTTTGCTGATGACACTGTGCTCTTGGGAGATTCTGAAGAGAAGAAAATTAAAGGTGAATATAGGAAAGAGTAAGGTTATGAGGATAACAAAAAGATTAGGTGATGAAAGATTGGATATCAGATTGGAGGGAGAGAGTATGGAGGAGGTGAACGTATTCAGATATTTGGGAGTGGACGTGTCAGCGGATGGGTCTATGAAAGATGAGGTGAATCATAGAATTGATGAGGGAAAAAGAGTGAGAGGTGCACTTAGGAGTCTGTGGAGACAAAGAACTTTGTCCTTGGAGGCAAAGAGGGGAATGTATGAGAGTATAGTTTTACCAACGCTCTTATACGGGTGTGAAGCGTGGGTGATGAATGTTGCAGCGAGAAGGCTGGAGGCAGTGGAGATGTCATGTCTGAGGGCAATGTGTGGTGTGAATATAATGCAGAGAATTCGTAGTTTGGAAGTTAGGAGGAGGTGCGGGATTACCAAAACTGTTGTCCAGAGGGCTGAGGAAGGGTTGTTGAGGTGGTTCGGACATGTAGAGAGAATGGAGCGAAACAGAATGACTTCAAGAGTGTATCAGTCTGTAGTGGAAGGAAGGCGGGGTAGGGGTCGGCCTAGGAAAGGTTGGAGGGAGGGGGTAAAGGAGGTTTTGTGTGCGAGGGGCTTGGACTTCCAGCAGGCATGCGTGAGCGTGTTTGATAGGAGTGAATGGAGACAAATGGTTTTTAATACTTGACGTGCTGTTGGAATGTGAGCAAAGTAACATTTATGAAGGGATTCAGGGAAACCGGCAGGCCGGACTTGAGTCCTGGAGATGGGAAGTACAGTGCCTGCACTCTGAAGGAGGGGTGTTAATGTTGCAGTTTAAAAACTGTAGTGTAAAGCACCCTTCTGGCAAGACAGTGATGGAGTGAATGATGTTGAAAGTTTTTCTTTTTCGGGCCACCCTGCCTTGGTGGGAATCGGCCAGTGTGATAATAATAAATAATAAAAAATGATAATTTAACCTTGAGCCATTCAGTGGAATGCCTTGATGCCAGTGAAAGACTCTTGAAGCACAGAATTGAAGCTACCATCCCCTTCTTTGCATGAAACCTGAGTACCTCAGAATTCCCAGCCATTGTAAGACCCATATACTGTAAGTTTAACACTCAACATGATTAAATTATTTTCACAAGCCCCCTCAGTGGTGCCTTGATACCAGTGAGATAGACTTCATTGAAGGAAGTGGACCTATATCTCCTTCCTTGGATCAAACTTGATTGCCTCCAATTCTTGTATAACCCTTAGGAGTTTAACACTTCCCCTGATTATAATCAGGGAAGTGTTAAACCCATAGATGTTACACAGTGTCTTGGGAATAGGTGAATCAGGCTTGCCTAATCCAAGGTTAAGGTTGCTCCAGTCCCTTAGATCAACTCCTCACAAACATCAAGGCACCACCATTGAAGACAAGGAGACGTTGCATTACTATGGGACAGCTTACTAGGGGATCAAAAAAAAAATACTTTGAAATAATGCTTAGAGAGAAAAAAAAAAAAGCCTGATATTAGATTCATGGGAAAGCAAATTGGGAATGAGGGGAAGGGTAAGTCTAATTCTTAAGAGTTGGAAGGCCTTTTTCCCTCAAAGCTTTGAGGTTCCTTGATCTGGTGAGGGTCTCTTGACCCAAGGAATTAGATTTGCTTTTCCCTTTTATCAAAACAATGCCTTTTCATTCCTCCAAGTATTATAACCCCTATAGGTTTAGTGCTTCTGTTAGCATAATAGAGGGGGGTATGAATTACAAGACCAAGCTCAAGAATATTTGGTTGATTAACTAAAATTATTAAAAAGGATTTGCAAATTATGAATCACTTTTTTTTTTTTTTTCAAATAGTTTAATTAAAAATATGAATATACCATGTACAATTCTGTGTTTAATAAACAAAAGTGCAAGTGTGAGTATACGTTGTGTATATACAGTGATATTACCAATTATGAATATGCATTTTACAACTAAAAATGTTAGTTTTAATGGCAGTGCTAACAATTAACTTTTCTAATGCACTTTCATTATAATAATAAACTTTGATAAATCCTGAAACAAACAGAAATGAATCTATTATACTGTACCACAATTTAGGCAGATTGTACTTAATTGAATAACTCGGTACTATTAAAATAGTTTTACATTTTAGTGAAAAATACTATGTACAGTACTATAGTGTAGCCATTTGTGGGGTCAGGTTTGATGAACCATGTAAGAGCAGCATGTTGTTGGGAAGTACTTAACTGGAAAGGATCAGCATTGACTGCTACACAGTGCTAAAAATGGAAAGAGGTATTTTTATCAGTGCAGGTTAGTCATGTGCAAAATCACATACTCTGTAAAGGTGGAACTTAGTGTATGGGGAAAAGTAAACGTTATTGGGATGTTGTACCCTTGTGGCTTAGCGCTTCTTTTTGATAATAATAATTATAATGGGATGTTGTAAACAGTTGATGTATTATGATAGCATAGTCTACCAAACAATATTGAACTGTCAGCAATTTGGTAGCATGTGACAGGTTTGCAAGAGTTCTTCTTGTAATGATGCAGGACTTGCTTCAGTGAAGCTACTATAGGCAAGGCTGGCATAAAAGCAGTCATGAGAGCACTATTCCCCACAGTTCAAGTGAAGAGTCCAGAAGCCTAATTGTTCTCAGATTATTATTATTATAATCAAAAAGAAGCGCTAAGCCACAAGGACTATACAGCAATTGTTCTCAGAATGGAAAGATTTTCTTCAGGATAATAATGAGAGATCCCTTATATACTTACCAATTGGCCTTCAAGTCCTATTAATTGTTTTATCCTGCAGTACTGTACTTGAGTGGATTTTATGTGCTCTTAAATTTGCCACTTTCTGATGTCCAGTCTCCCAACTTAATTATACAGGTAACATTCTTGCTTGGTTCATCTACACTGTCAGTTATAGATCCTACCAATTGGTAATGAATGGTAGGTACGGCTTAAATTCTAATGACACTTTACAAAGTGGTGAACAGTCCTAAAGCATAAGACAAGGATGGTGGATAGCTACTTGATCAACTCTAAAGTGATTATTAACTGCTTATGAATTTATACTAGCTGGAAATTCAAGCCCACAATTTTTCATGCTTTAAATTATCTTCAATACACCCAGAGTGAGAAAACATCCTCTGAATATAACTGCCTGAAGATATTGAAGAGGTTATTAATGCATACTTGCTACTAAAATTGTTTATAAATAAATTTCCTGTTTTTAATTGCAACAAATTAATTTGAGAATTTCTGATGTGTGCATGTAACCTTAAAAGCTGGCACTGTAGTCAGATACTTGCTCCTCTTCTCCTTTGCCCGACGTCCTGCTCTTCTCGTCGTCATCTTCAAGGTCAACATCAGACTGATCATCAGGAACATCCTCCTCCTCTTCATTGGCTTCAGCCTCTGCTCTAGCAGACTGTTAAATAAATATGAATATTTTTTTTGAGGTTTAATTTAGCCCTACATTGAGGAAAAAAAAAAAAAAAGTATTAGTTTACAGTTACGGCTGTTTCTTGCTGATGTTCTTAACGAATTATCCTTTATTTATCCTGTAGTGTCCTTTTATAATCTGTAGTTAACATGTCGCCTGCTTTCGTGGGAAATACAACTGAGATTTGAAAAAGAGAAAAAATGTATACAAACACTCTTGACACTTATGATATTTAATCCTGAACCCATATTAAAGGTAAATGGGGTGTATCCAATAGTCCCTAATCAAATACTATGCTGAAACATGCACGGCAAATTAAATATAGGAAGAACAATGGGGTATATCAGATTCTTGTTTTTTAACCTTTCTTTACCATATCCAATGCCGAGTCATTCACACCTTAGCTCTTACTTAAATTTAACTTTCAAACACATGCCTCTTGTATATAATTATAAACATCCAATGCATTATTACCTGAGTAAGTATTTCTTCTCCTTTCAAGTCTCTGTTCTTCAAGTTACCCATCCAGAAAGCATTGCAACACTTGTTGAGAGCCAGCATAGCCTTGACCCGATACACCAACATTTCTAGCAACTTCTTGACCAGTGGGACATAACGAGTTAAACTTGTATCCTGAATGACCTACAATGAAATTAAGAGCATAAAACTAATTTGTTTCATTAATAAAAAAAAATACTTTGCCTATCACTGCAACAATATTTTAAAAAGTAATATCCGAGTGGTTCTGGGAATCCTCAGCTCTTAAGCTCATCTCAAAGTGTGTAAATTGGATAGGAAATATAACAGGAGTTAGAACGAAAAGATAAAGAAACGTAGGAAAGTAAAGTGTTTACTAAATGTAAGTAGAAATCTAAAATTTACCTGATTCAATACATAAAGTACATGCAGATAGGAGAAAGAACCCATCTGTTTTATTATAACAATAATACTGTCCAGAACAAGTTTTAGAGGTAATATTATGCTCAAAACAGCTTTATCAAAAAGAAATCTGTAAATAAAGGTTCGCTCTATACAAGAACAGCTTTTTACCATAATTGTTAGCATATCTAGCCAACACACTATTTTCTTAAGCATAAGAGAAAACTTGAACTTCCTAGTAAAGGGGAACATAATTAAGTACCCATGGAATGAAGTTAAATATCATCTTCAATGTCCAAAAAAGTCCTCTTTACTTGAACCCACTTAAGTGATAATAGGGCTTCTGCCCCTCAAGGAAGGTTCCTTGATGTTGGTGAGGGGCTCTTGATTTAGGGAATTGGATCTGTGCTCCAGTTCCCCGAATTAAGCCTGAATGCCTTCCACATCCCCCCCCAGGCGCTGTATAATCCTCCGGGTTTAGCGCTTCCCCTTGATTATAATAATAATAATAATAGGGCTTCTGCCATTGTTTATATGTTGCACAATGTATGTCAATTTCCATTTTTTCTTTTATTCCCAATTTAACCCTCAAGTTAAACAGTTATTTCTTATAATCATGGTTTTTAAAAGAATGTGTATTGACATGCACAAATTTAACCATATTACTTTGGATATTTCAATGGGTTTCATTGCAACTTACTTTTTTGAGGTATTTCAATGGGCTTCATTTCACTTAGAGCTTAGAGCTTCATTTCTAATATCACACATTTACTCTTTGAATTCACAAATAACCAGAGGAAGAGGAAACGAGACAAACTTACCTTGGAATGTGTACACACGTGCTGCAAATGCCTTGTTGAGACCTGGAGACTCTTCAAGAGGGTAACCACTTCCTGATTGTGATGGCGTAGGCAGGTGTCCATCAGGGGCATAGCACTGCGCAGAAAGAGCTCCAAAAAAGACCGTGCATGCTGTAACAGTTATAAACCATGCATGAAATACATCCCACTGTTAGTAAAGATTATCCAGAGGTGCAAAAGTAGAGAGATTATTAATATACAAGTTCTGTTGTCATACACATTCTAAAACAGAACTTTTTGAAGTTAGGCTCTCTGACAGAATCATTGATTTTTATTCTATATTTTTCAACACATCAGCTGTCTTCCACTGAGGCAGGGTGACCCAAAAAAAAAAAACTTTCACCTCTTTGCAGAGGCAATCCATTACAACAGTTTAGTGTCATAAATCTGTGTGCAAGGGGCTTGGACTTCCAGCAAGCGTGCATGAGCGTATTTAATAGGAGTGAATGGAGACAAATGGTTTTTAATACTGGATGTGCTGCTGGAGTGTGAGCAAAGTAACATTTATGAAGGGATTCAGGGAAACTGGCAAGCTGGACTTGAGTCCTGGAGATGGGAAGTACAGTGTCTACACTCTGAAGGAGGGGTGTTAATGTTGCAGTTTTATAACTGTAGTGTAAAGCACCCCTCTGGCAAGACAGTGATGGAGTGAATGATGAAAGTTTTTCTTTTTCGGGCCATCCTGCCTTGGTGGGAATTGGCCGATGTGTTAATAAAAGAAATAAAATATGTATTAAGAAATAGGCAAATTTTTAATTTTTGCTCAGATTTAGTCTACACTTGCCACTTTTACATTTCTCTGTGCTCTGTCACAAGCCAAGATGTTGATTATCCCCTTTTCTTCCATCTGACTGACTTCTTCCTTTCAACGCACCAGCCGTATCCCACTGAGGTGGGGTGGCCCAAAAGGAAAAACGAAAGTTTCACCTTTTAAATTTAGTAATATATACAGGAGAAGGGGTTACTAGCTCCTTGCTCCCAGCATTTTAGTCACCTCTTACAACACGCATGGCTTACGGAGGAAAAATTCTGTTCCACTTCCCCATCGAGAAAAGAGGGAATAGACAAGAGCTAGAAAGAAAATAGAAGAAAACCCAGAGGGGTATGTATATACGTATATGCTTGTACATGTATGTGTAGTGTAATCTAAGTGTAAGTAGAAGTAGCAAGACATACCTGAAATCTTGCATGTTCATGAGACAGAAAAAAGGACACCAGCAATCCTACCATCATGTAAAACAATTACAGGCTTTCGTTTTACACTCACTTGGCAGGACGGTAGTATCTCCCTGGGCGGTTGCTGTCTACCAACCTACTACCTATGATCTGTCTGACTATAATACAAAAGAATAAATACTCTATATTCATGAGGCATGGAGCTTTGAAGGCTAACTTCAATCTGGGATGAAGAGCCAAAAGTGAATCTGAAGAGAGTAATCTCTGAAACTTGGAAGCAAATTGTTTTAAATAATTATGAAAATTTTTCTAATTTGTAATTTTTAAATCTGAATACATGTTCTAATTTTAATACAGTACTCAGAATTTTCTATACCTTGGATACTCAACTATTTAGTGCTTGATGAACAGAGACAAAAGGTGTTAAAGACTTGCCCATACATCACTCCCTGCCTGCTACTGAACTTGGAGCCTTTTGGGTGTGAGCCAAATACTACCACTGAGCTACATGTTACTTCCTAGCTAGAAGGTGTATTTAGTGCTAAGCATTTAGCAGATGAACTAAAAAAAAAATTAAGAAAATCAAGACATTTGAGTCGGAAAGGACAATACACTGCATATTTTTAAGAAATATTAACATTGATACTGATGTAAAGGCAAATTCCACATGGATAGAAAATAAAACAGAGTGAAGAGAATTTATATATCTCAGCCTCAGTAAGAGTAACTCTTACTGAGGCAAATAAGATGATCTTTGAGACCAAAATAGTCTTTCTACTCTGTGTTTTATTGTCGGTCCATGTGGCATTAATTTATTCACTCACTGGTTTTCCTAATTAATACTGACCTTCAAGCAAGCAATCAACAACTGGCGGGAGTTGTGTGTCTTGAGCACCATAACCAATGTATGAAATATCTTGATAGCAGTGTTCCACACCAGTAACTTCTGCATATTATTACTTGATGAGCCTAAAGCTGTGAGAGACTTTTTAATTCCACTCCCTAAGAACGACAGCAAATTGCGATAATATATTCCCAGGGTGCCCCTAAAGGAGATCAAGAATATGATTAGTTTTAACCTGGATATCTGCATTATTCAATGCTTCAGCAATTTTCTTCAAATATATTATTATATTGCATATGAGTGATGAATTCTGGAATGCACAAATCATCAGCATGTGAAAGATATATACAGTAGTTTTTATAAAAAAAATCAAACTTTTGAAGTTTTCAACGCACTTCATACATTAACTGGAAGGTTTTCTTCCAACCTAAATGATGAAAACCTCAAGTCAAATATCACTAGTAATTTCAAAGGCACTTTTAGTGAGGAAAAACCTTTATTAGATGTTTCACCCACTGGGTGAAATGTGTAATACAAATATTTTCCCTGTCAAAAGTGTCTTTGAAATTAACACTTGGTGGTTTACATCACTATTTACTAAATATCATCCCTACTTGTTGAGTGTTGGGAAGCTGTCCGAGTGAGGATCACGACCAGTAGCCCTCATAAATTCCTCTAGTGGTCCACTGCAAATATTTTCTATCAATAACAGAGGATTTTTGCTCTGTTTCAAGTATTCCTGTAAAAAAAAAAAATCTTATATTTCCAATTACTGTACCTGACTTGAGCTATGGAGTTGGGAAATAGTGCACTTGCACTCTATTATAAAAGCCTTGCCTATTTAAACACACACAAAACCTAAGAAGGCCAAACAAAGTGCATCTAGACTGATGTCTGAAATAAGTAATGAGGCAAAATGAAGAACAAGAGGGGACACGTTTACTATATACAAAATACTTTGGGAAATCGACAGGATTAACAAAGGTAGACTTTACAGCCAAACTAATTTTTGGAGATATAACTCTAGATCATGTTTTGGTCCATCCTGGACCTTATTGTATCACAACTTGGTCAATAATAGACAGAAATATCATCAAAAGTTTTCTCTCCACATTGTGACTATTTGTGAGATGCTTCAGCCATTTTACTCTGCAGAGAGCTTTATAAAGTCAGAGTAAAATGTTGCCCCCTAAAGACTTAAACTGCAACTTCTATTTCTGTCAGTATTTTGCAATCTTGTCAATCATAACCATTGCACGTTTTCAGTATTCAGCATCCACAATCAATGGTAGCCACTGTAACTACAATAACCTACACCTTTACCGTTAATATACCTTTGAAGAGTTTCAAGAGTTTCTCTACTCTCTGAGCCCAGCCATGGGCCAGGCTCGTCTGGTGCTTGCCTGGTCAACCAGGCTGTTGCTGCTGGAGGCCCACTGCCCCACATATCCATCACAGCCTGGTTGATCTAGCACCTGGTGAAGATACTTGTCCAGTTTCCTCTTGAAGGCTTCTACACTTTTCCCAGCCGTGTTTCTGATATCTTCTGGTAAGATGCTGAATAGTCTGGGACCCCAGATGTTGATACAGTGTTCCCTTATTGTCCCCACTGCACCCCTGCTCCTCACTGGGTTTATTTTACACTTTCTTCCATATCTCTCACTCCAGTATGTTGTTATGGCAGTGTACAGATTTGGGACCAGGCCCTCGAGTACTTTCCAGGTATATATTATCATGTATGTCTCTCTCCTCCGCTCCAATGAGTACATGTTCAAGACTTGAAGGCATTCCCAGTAGTTTAGGTGCTTTACTGGCTCAATGTGAGCCTTAAATGATATCTGTATTTGTTCTAGCTCTGGTATTTCTCCTGCTTTGAATGGGGCCATCAGTACTGAGCAATATTCTAAGTGAGGGAGCACTAGTGATCTGAAGAGTGTCACCATCGGTATTATTTCCCTTGTTTTGAAAGTTCTCAGTACCCACCCTGTCATCTTCCTGGCTGTTGTGATCTTTGTCCTGTTATGGTCTTTAAAAGAAGGGTCAGGTGACATAATTATTCCCAGGTGTTTTACATGTTCTTTACGTTCTATATGGTGATCCTCTTGAGTTTTGTATATAGTATTTCTTTTGAGTTCTTCATTCTTTCCATACCTAAGCAGCTGGAACTTATCACCATTGAACGTCATGTTGCTTTCCATTGCCCACTGGAAAACCCTGCTTATGTCTTCCTGTACTTTTTCAGTGTCCTCTACCATAGTGACTTTCATGCTTATTTTAGTGTCATTTGCAAATGATGATACAAAAGTGTGCCAGGTGTTTTTATCTATATCTGCTATGAGGATGAGAAACAACAGAGGTGCCAGGACAGTGCCTTGGGGCACTGAGCTTTTGATCTCACTGATGTTGGATCTTGCCCTGTTCACTCCTACTTTTTGTGTTGTGTGTGTTCGGAACCCAAAACCCATCTGCCTACCTTCCCCATAATGCCCATTGACCTCATTTTGTGTGCTATCACTCCATGATTGCATTTGTCAAACGCCTTCGCAAAATCTGTGTAAATCACATCTGCGTTTTTGTCATCTTCCAATGCCTCCGTAATTCTGTCATAACGGTTCAGCAGCTGTAACAGGCATGATCGTCCTGCTCTAAAACCATGCTGGTTCGGGTTATGCTGGTCCATGAAATTTGTAATCTGCTGTCTCATCACTCTTTTGAAGATTTCTGTGATGTGAGAAGTTAGGGCTACTGGTTTGTAATTTTTAGCTAGTGCTCTGCTACCTTCTTTATGCAAAGGAGCTATGTCTGCACTCTTTAAGGCCTCTGGTATTTCACCTAGATCTAAGCTCTTTCTCCAAAGAATGCTGGGTGCTCATGCTAATGGTACTTGACACTTTTTTTATAAATAGAGCATTCCATGAATCTGGTCCAGGTGCTGAGCGAGTGGGCATGTTGTCCATTTCTTTTTCAAAATCTATGGGATTTGTACTAATGTCAGTCAGTTGGTCTGCGTGGCCTTCTTCTGGAGTGAAAAATATTTCTGTATTTTTTACATTTCTACATTTACATTGCAACAACCTAAGAAGAATAAAGAAGTTTTACCTGTTATGCTGTATAGCCCTTGTGGTTTAGCACTTCTTGATAATAATAATAATTACCTGAAGTAGAATATGTACTTGTTGGTTGAACACTGCTCCCTTCTCCCTTTCCCCACCAGTTGCATACCATTCTCTCTTCAGTAGATCTTCAACAACTTCCACTGAAACAAAATATTATTACACACTTATTTTTAAATCATAAATGTTTATATGTGAAAAGAGAAAATTAAAACATTATACAGTATCTAAAACTATATATACATATAGGAGAAATCCCCATAAAATACATAACTATAAATATGAAAAAAAAAATACCACTGAAAATATAAAACAGAAACTTCTTCTTTCTTTCAACAAACCGGCCGTATCCCACCGAGACAGGGTGGCCCTAAAAGAAAAAGAAGTTTCTCTTTTTAAATTTAGTATTATATACAGGAGAAGGGGTTAGTAGCCCCTTGCTCCCAGCATTTTAGTTGCCTCTAATGACACACATGGCTTATGGAGAAAGAATTCAAAACAGAAACACCTGGGTTTTATGAAGCAAGTTAACATTTATGAAGGGATTCAGGGAAAAATGGTTAGCTGGACATGAGTCCTGAATGTGAGAGGTATAGTGTTTTTTTTTTTTACACAGACTCAGTTTTACAGGCTAAGAGCTGTTATCCTACCTCAGCTCATTTCAAAGCCCAGCCTTATCTAAGGTATAATACCACCCCAGAGGATGCAACCCACAACAGTCAACTAATGCCCAGGTACCTACTTGCTACTAGGTGAACAGGGGCAGCAGGTATAAGGAAACATGCCCAATATTTCCATTCGTGTCAGGGACTGAACCACACACACTCAATATGTGAGTTGAGTGCTTTCATTCTGAAGAAAAAGTGTTGACAATGTTCTAGTTCAGAGGGTCATTCATACTGTGATATGTGCACACCTCTGGCAAGACAGCTACTGAATGAGTGATGGTGAATTTTCTTTTATACAAAAACAGGAATAAACCTGAGAATAGTGGTGCCAACACTTCTGTATAGATATGAAGGATGGTCTTTGAAAGTTGCAACAAGTAGGAGGCTGGAAGCTAAGATGTTATGTTTGATAATAATCTGTGGTGTGACTGTTATGCAAGGAATTAGGGGTGAAGAAATTAGAAAACAGTGTGGTGGTATGAAACACAATTCAGAAAAATGAGGGATTGTCAAGATAATCCGGTGGTTCAGAAAAGATGGATCAAGTTAGGCTGACCAACAAGGTGAAAAAATCTGTGGCTGGAGGCTAAGGATACAGGTGATACTTCAAGATTATGAAGGAGAATGTTAAGGAGGTTTCAAGTGTGAGCATACTACATTAGAATGAGTGGAGAGGAGTGTTTTTGGTATCTGCCATGTTGTTAAGAGTATAATCAGGGTAACATTTATGAGGGGATTCAGGAAAAACAAGTTAGCTGCACTAAAGAGTTATTGGGTTGAGAAGAACATTTTGGTGCATCTTTATAATTATGAAGTCCATGTTCTTCCGGAAAGACAGCAAGGGAGTAAGTTATAGTGAATGTTTTCCCTTCTTTGGGTTGCCCTGCCTTGGTAGGAAAGGGTTGTGTAAAAAAAATTACTTTATTTTACATGCAATGTCCAAAAACTGAATATGTCCTGGTCCTTTAATATTACTCAGAAATAATATATGTAGGAGTCTACATTTGTAAAAGGTTGTTAAGTACTGATTTCTTTAGATAATGTACAGTAACACTGTTTACATAACTAACATTGAAGAAACTACAGTATTAAATTTTATTCACTTACCAAGTTTGTCACTAAAATCTTCATGTTGTGGGAGAAGGGTGACTGCAACCAGCGTCTGCACAAGGAGCGATGCAGTCTCAATGCTGACAACAGATGAATGGAAGTTTGAGATGTATCGGAAAACTATTGATATCAATTCTTCTTGTCCCATTCCACTCACAACTTCACCCTCCAACTTTTTGGCAATAATACGCAGAACAGCTGAAAAATATTTTTACAAGTTTTAATATTTCACATACTATCAGTTACCACTTCCCATCAATCCCCTACTCCTTGTGCTGAGTGGTCCACACAGGTTTAAAGCTTCACATCAGTTAATGACTGTTTGTGATATCAATAGACTCTACTAATACAGTTATAAGTGACCAAATGGAAAGTTAGCTGCCCCAATTTTAATGAAACATTCATGTGAATTGGTAGCTCATTAATCGTAAAAGATATTTTTTTAACTCAATGGCCGTCTCTCAAAAAGGAAGGGTGACCCAAAGAAAACATTTTCACCAACATTCCTTTGAAATGGGAGAGAAGAGAAATCTTTTCCTGAAAGTAATGACGCCAAAATACACAAAATTTGATGGAAAACTTACAGAATTACGCAGATGCAAAGCTAGTGATCTTGGCAAATTTTAAGTATCGGCAATTTTGCTGAGCTTGAGTCCTATTTAAAGCCAATTCCATTGCTCAATTTGACCAAATTGTTAGCTCTTTCACTAGTATGCCTTCCATTCTACTGACCGAGTACAAGAAACTGCCCATTCAACTATCAAAACAACCCTATAAAGTGCACAGAATTCGGTAATTTGGCCAATTTTATGCAAAATTAAACAAATTTCAGTTTAAAAATACCTATATTCATATTTTTAAAATAAACACTGTAAACATTCCAGGCACTAAAACAACATTTTGTCTATACAATAATCATGTCCTCAAGCCTCTCCTGTATTACCCATGCCTTCCCTATTTCTCAAATAATAAAATATATCCAGCAGTATTTAGATAACGGTAGGGAAGTTTTTATTGCATTTATGGATTTAGAAAAGGCATATGATAGAGTGGATAGGGGAGCAATGTGGCAGATGTTGCAAGTGTATGGAATAGGTGGTAAGTTACTAAATGCTGTAACGAGTTTTTATGAGGATAGCGAGGCTCAGGTTAGGGTGTGTAGAAGAGAGGGAGACTACCTCCCGGTAAAAGTAGGTCTTAGACAGGGATGTGTAATGTCACCATGGTTGTTTAATATATTTATAGATGGGGTTGTAAAAGAAGTAAATGCTAGGGTGTTCAGGAGAGGGGTGGGATTAAATTATAGGGAATTAAATACAAAATGGGAAATGACACAGTTACTTTTTGCTGATGATACTGTGCTTATGGGAGATTCTAAAGAAAAATTGCAGAGGTTAGTGGATGAATTTGGGAATGTGTGTAAAGGTAGAAAGTTGAAAGTGAACATAAAAAAGAGTAAGGTGATGAGAGTATCAAATGATTTAGATAAAGAAAAATTGGATATCAAATTGGGGAGGAGGAGTATGAAAGAAGTGAATGTTTTCAGAGATTTGGGAGTTGACGTGTCAGCGGTTGGATTTATGAAGGATGAGGTTAATCATAGAAGTGATGAAGGAAAAAAGGTGAGTGGTGCATTGAGGTATATGTGGAGGTAAAAAATGTTATCTATGGAGGCAAAGAAGGGAATGTATGAAAGTATAGTAGTACCAACACTCTTATATGGGTGTGAAGCTTGGGTTGTAAATGCTGCAGCAAGGAGGCAGTGGAGATGTCCTGTCTAAGAGCAACGTGTTGTAAACATTATGCAGAAAATTCGGAGTGTGGAAATTAGGAGAAGGTGTGGAGTTAATAAAAGTATTAGTCAGAGGGCTGAAGAGGGTTTGTTGAGGTGGTTTGGTCATTTAGAGAGAATGGATCAAAGTAGAATGACATGGATAGCGTATAAATCTATAGGGGAAGGAAGGCGGGGTAGGGGTTGTCCTCGAAAAGGTTGGAGGGAAGGGGTAAAGGAGGTGTTGTGGGCGAGGGGTTTGGACTTCCAGCAAGCGTGCGTGAGCGTGTTAGATATGAGTGAATGGAGACAAATGGTATTTGGGACCTGACGATCTGTTGGAGTGTGAGCAGGGTAATATTTAGTGAAGGGATTCAGGGAAACCGGTTATTTTATATAACCGGACTTGAGTCCTGGAAATGGGAAGTACAATGCCTACACTCTAAAGGAGGGGTGTGGGATATTGGCAGTTTGGAGAGATATACTGTGTATTTTTATACATATATACTTCTAAACTGTTATATTCTGGGCACCTCTGCAAAAACAGTGATTATGTGTGAGTGAGGTGAAAGTGTTGAATGATGAAAGTATTTTCTTTTTGGGGATTTTCTTTCTCTTTGGGTCACCCTGCCTCGGTGGGAGATGGCTGACTTGTTGAAAGAAAAAAAAATCCAGAAATGATTTGTCATGGCTTATGGCATCCCAATAATTGAATCAGACCTAGTAAAAACCCTTAAAACAGATCTGAGGATGCAGAGAAAACCTAACCCATCTGTAGGAATTAACAAAAACTAAATATTTCTGCTATTTTGAGGCTGATTTCAACCTACTTCCAGTCTAGGAACCACCTAAAGTCATCTCTATTTCAGTAGAATGTCTTCCATTCTATCAAATGATACCAAGAAACAGCCAATAAACCCAAAATAATCACTTTAGAAAACCCCTCAAATTTGTTATTTTAAACTAAACTCAAGGTAAGAGTCTTGCTTTTCCCATCATGCACCATGCAGGGCAGGATATTTTTTTATACTGTGCACACTCATCTCAGACCCATTCTTTCATATCTAGGTCAAAATTTACTGTTCACACCTTATCTGAGTCAGCTGATCTCATGATGTAGTTCTACATAATGGACACTCAAAAGATTAAGGCGGTAACTCTTTCAGCCCAACTGAGCAATTTTTGTGTTGTATTTGGCTTTTCTAATAACACAGAATACTGCACAGCTTGGAGTTTAGTTGTGTCCACTAACCATTAGCTAAGTAAGTTATGATAACTTCTCCATGGGAAAGTGGAGAAGAATCCTTCCTCCGTTAAGCCGTGTGTGTTGTAAGAGGGGACTAAAATGCCAGAAGCAAGGGGCTAGTAACCTCTTTTCTTGTATAAATTACTAAATGTAAAAGCAGAAAAACTTTCCAGTTTTCTTGTTTTTTGGGTCATCCTGCCTTGGTGGGAGACAGCTGGTATGTCAAAAAAAAATTATGCTAACTCTATTTTTTATAATCTATTACAATGGACCCCCAGTTATCGTAATTAATCCATTCCTGAGTGATTAAACCTGAATCTGACAATTTTCGAATTCATTTTCCCCATAAGAAATAATGTAAATCCAATTAATCCGTTCCAGACACCCAATAGTATTAAAAAAAAAAATTTTTACATGAAATATACATTTACCTACACATAGAACAATGAGACATACAGAATAAAACAATAATAAAATGACACCTTTATTAAAGAATTGTTGATGTATGGAAGATGAGAAGGGAAGAGGATGGAGGAGTTACTATTGTTTGGAAGAGGAATCCCCTTCCATAAAGACTTGATGTACCAAGTCCTTTTCTGGGGTTACTTCCCTTCTTTGTTTTTTAATGACACTAGGACCAGCTTGAGAGTCACTGACCCCTGTTGCTCAAAAAAGTGTTCCAGAGAGGTCTGTTTCTGGCATATGTTAGGAATTGTGGTGGCGGCAGGGAAGTGTTGGGAGACAGGACAAGATAGTCTCCCCACCTGACAAGTGTTGCTGGGTTGTTTGTTGTTGGGTCTATAAGGGCCACTGAAAGATAAGTCTTACATAGTGGTAGTGGTGGCGGCACTAGAGACGGCGGTGTTGTCAGTAGCCCTATATAACTCCAACAACATTGGAGGAGTCTGATTCATGCTGTCATTTTTCTATCGATTAATCGCTTAACTTACTTGCTACACTGTTAATGCTACACTTTATCGCTGGCTGGCACTATAGCCTTTTTTGACTCCTGTTGCTTTAGTATCATACATATCGCAGAATCATTGAAGGCACATTCTCCCCTTTCTTTCAGCCCTTTACCAAAGGGTTGGCTGGCACAAGGAACTTCCTTGGGGCCCATGGTTGCTTATTTAGTAGCTGCAAGCACTAAAAAGAATGGAATAATACGAAATGTATCGTATGAACGCGTGGGATTGTGCTCACTGGCTGATAAACAATGGCACACTGAGTGTTGGGCCGCTGTTGCCATGCGGATGCATTCGGGATGAATGACTATTACCGAGCACAATGACGATCACTGATCCAATGTTTTGATGAAAAAAAGTTACTATTTCCAAATACAGTGGACCCCCGCATAACAATCAGCTCCCAACGCGACCGATTAATTAAGTGTATTTTTGTAAGTGCTTTTGTAGGTGTATTTTTGGGAGTCTGAAACAGATTAATCTACTTCACAATATCTCTTATGGGAACAAATTCGGTCTATAACGACACCCAAACAGACTTCTGGATTGAAAAAATATCGTTATGCGGGGGTCCACTGTATTATGAAATCTGATGACTATGAAATCCGGGGATCCACTGTACTTATAACTCCTGTTCAATGTGGGGCTAATAATTTTGTAATTAACTGTTCAGTAAGTGACTGTATTATATACCAATAGGTCCTACAAAACCAAGAATTTTTAACGAATATATTTAACATTTAAGTAGGCAGTAGGTTGGTAGACAGCAACTGCCCAGGGAGGTACTACCGTCCTGCCAAGTGAGTGTAAAACGAAAGCCTGTAATTGTTTTACATGATGGTAGGATTGCTGGTGTCTTTTGTCTGTCTCATAAATATGCAAGATTACAGGTACATCCTGCTACTTCTACTTACACTTAGGTCATACTACACATACATGTACAAACACATATATATACACACCCCTCTGGGTTTTCTTCTATTTTCTTTCTAGTTCTTGTTCTTGTTTATTTCCTCATCTCCATGGGGAAGTGGAACAGAATTCTTCCTCCGTAAGCCATGCGTGTTGTAAGAGGCGACTAAAATGCTGGGAGCAAGGGGCTAGTAACCCCTTCTCCTGTATAAATTACCAAATTTAAAAGGAGAAACTTTCGTTTTTCTTTTTGAGCCACCCTGCCTTGGTGGGATACAGCCGTTTTGTTGAGAAAAACATAAAAAAAAAATTAACATTTAATAAAAAATGTGTAAGCTAAAGTTTAAGACAATATCCATTCATACTTTCAATGACAAACATAATAAACAATAGCATAAATAATTAGACATTTCCCTCATTAAAATCTAAATATATTATTAACTCGCCTATTAAAGTTGCTTCATTTTCTTCTTGATGGAGACCTGGCCAAGAAAGAAAAACCGACACTGTTGTGAAGAGCAGAGTGTTGACTTTTATCAATGGCTGCATTTTTTCAGTGAACATTCCCGGGGCATCCATCACTCCATCATTATCAGCAATCATACTCTATAAATGAGAAATATAGGCATCAATCACATTATATGTCACAGGAACTTGTAAGTAAATGAATACATTATTAAAATGTAGTACGACCTTGAAGATAAAAACTATAATATATTTCTAACCATGTATTCAATGGGGGGTTCTGATGATGGGCTCTTAATCCAAGATACAAGGCCTACTCTCCCTTTCCTTGAATCAAACTTAACTTCCAATTCCCCAGGCACTGTATGACTACAGGTTTAGCACTTCCCCATGACTAATAATAATAATAATCATACCCATGTAATTTCCTAGGTAGTAGGTTGGTAGACAGCAACCACCCAGGGAGGTACTACTGTCCTGCCAAGTGAGTGTAAAACGAAAGCCTGTAATTGTTTTACATGAAGGTAGGATTGCTGGTGTCCTTTTTTCTGTCTCATGAACATGCAAGATTTCAGGTACGTCTTGCTACTTCTACTTACACTTAGGTCACATTACACATACATGTACAAGCATATATATATATACACACCCCTTTGGGTTTTCTTCTATTTTCTTTCTAGTTCTTATTCTTGTTTATTTCCTCTTACCTCCATGGGGAAGTGGAACAGAATTCTTCCTCCGTAAGCCATGCGTGTTGTAAGAGGCAACTAAAATGCCGGGAGCAAGGGGCTAGTAACCCCTTCTCCTGTATATATTACTAAATGTAAAAGGAGAAACTTTCGTTTTTCCTTTTGGGCCACCCCACCTCGGTGGGATACGGCTGATGTGTTGAAAGAAAGAAAAAGGAGAAACTTTTGTTTTTCCTTTTGGGCCACCCCGCCTCGGTGGGATACGGCCAGTGTGTTGAAAGAAAGAAAGTAAAAGGAGAAACTTCCGTTTTTCCTTTTGGGCCACCCCGCCTCGGTGGGATACGGCTGGTGTGTTGAAAGAAAGAAAGACCCATGTAATTTAACTTCATACATCTTTTGCCTACTGAAGCACTAAATACTGTAGCTCAAAGAATTTTCCAAACAATCTAAGCACAGCTCTTCTATATTGCTTCATGGTATCCCCTCTTTCATAGCCACTCTCCTACCTGAATTTCTAAACCAATGTAAAAATTTTAACTGTAAATATACCTGTGTAAAACAAGCTGAAAAGCATATGGAAAAAACAGGCTTAGACTGCTTAGAAGTCCCAATACAACCACCCAAATTTTCTTGCTAGGTCTTAAAATTTAAAAAAAAAAAAAAATGTAATTGTAGGTCGATGTAGTGACGTGCATCAAGCTAAGATCCCGCATCTACATCTCTACTAACATATGGAGGTGCTTTATCGATTGTCAAACTCAATGCAACCGTATGGGGGTTATAAAGGAGGGGTTAGAGTGGTTGAGGTGTATGGGTTGGGGTGTATGCAAGAAGGGTTACTTCAGTTGGGGTGAAGGGGTTTGGTGTGAAGGTGGGTGACTAGGAGGGTGGGAACCGGGAGTCTGCTGGTGTGGGAGATCGAGACCGAGTAGTGGAGGGATGGGGGCAGGAGCTGGAGGCTGTTGTTGGGAGGTGGAGGATTCTGGGCAGATGAAGAGTGTGGGGAGGATGGGGCGCTAAAAGCAATGGGGCAGTGTGATGGTAACAGAGTGAATGGCAGTGTAGATGGCCAGGTGTGAGTGATGATGGATGACTCAGTGGGTGAATGTAGTTGGTGGCAACATAACTAAATCTATGTATGGCATGTTAGGGTGTGTGGGCCATGAAAGCATGGAAAAGGTGTGGGTGCTGGTCTGTGGGAATGGGGGTGTGTAGGCTTCAAGTTGTGGGATAGTGGTGTGGGTAGAGGTCACAGGGGCTTGAGGCTGTTGGGGAGTGATGTGTCAATGAACTGGTGTGGGTGGTGGTGATGGGGGTTATGTGCGTGTGGTTGGTGGTATGAACAGTAATGAGGGTGGTGTGTGGACGGCATCTTATGGTAAAAGGTGGAGTAAGATGAGGGTGTGAGGTCATGGGGAAATTGAGGGTGAGGGTGTGGGGCTGGGCAAGGTGTGGTCTTGGGGATGTGGCTGTGGGAGAATGGTATAAGTGTAAGCATGTTGCTGTGGTGGGAACTGTATGGGCGAGTTGTGTGAGTAGAGGTTGCTGATTAAGATGGTGTGGGTGAAGGTGTGTGGCTGTAGGGGAGTTGTGTGAGTGGAGGTTGCTGATTAAGATGGTGTGGGTGAAGGTGTGTGGCTGTAGGGGAGTTGTGTAGGTGGAGGTTGCTGATCAGGATGGTGTGGGTGAAGATGTGTGGCTGTAGGAGAATTGTGTAGGTGGAAGTTGCTGGGTGTGCGGCAGGGAATGGGTGGAGGCAAGAGGTATGGTAGAGGCTCATGGCTGAGGTATGATACTGGATACCTATGAAAGGAGCACCAAGGTGATGGAGGTTGCATACATCAAGTAGGCCTTCCTCGTAAGACAATAGACTTGCCCATATGCTCACGAAGAGACAGAGGGGAAAAGAACCCAGCATGTGCTACATTAATACACTGTTCACCAAAAATATGCCACAATTCTGCAAATGTGTTAATGCAAAAAAAAGTGTTAACAAATCGTGTTAACCAATGGTCTACTGTATATTCTTCTTCTTTTCTTTCAGCAAACTGGCTGTATCCCACCAAAGCAGGGTTGCCCAAAAAGAAAAACGAAAGTTTCTCTTTTAAACTTTAGTAATATATACAGGAGAAGGGAGTAAGAGCCTCTTGCTTCCGGCATTTTAGTTGTCTCTTATGACACTCATGGCTTACGAAGGAAGAATTCTGTTCCACTTCCCCATGGAGATAAGAGGAAATAAAGAAAAACAAGAACTAGAAAGAAAATAGAAGAAAACCCAGAGGGGTGTGTATATATCTTCTTTCTTTCAACGCACTGGCTGTATCCCACCGAGGCAGGGTGGCCCACCGAGGCAGGGTGGCCCAAAAGGAAAAACGAAAGTTTCTACTTTTACATTTAGTAATATATACTGGAGAAGAGGTTACTAGTCCCTTGCTCCCGGCATTTTAGTCGCCTCTTACAACACGCATGGCTTACGGAGGAACAATTCTGTTCCACTTCCCCATGGAGATAAGAGGAAATAAACAAGAATAAGAACTAGAAAGAAAACAGAAGAAAAACCAGAGGGGTGTGTGTATATATGCTTGTACATGTATATGTAGTGTGACCTAAGTGTAAGTAGAAGTAGCAAGACATACCTGAAACCTTGCATGTTTATGAGACAGAAAAAAGACACCAGCACTCCTACCATCATGTAAAACAATTACAAGCTTCCGTTTTACACTCATTTGGCAGGACAGTAGTACCTCCCTGGGCGGTTGCCGTCTACCATCCTACTACCAGGACGGTAGTACCTCCCTGGGTGGTTGCTGTCTACCATCCTACTACCAGGACGGTAGTACCTCCCTGGGCGGTTGCTGTCTACCAGCCTACTACCAGGACGGTAGTACCTCCCTGGGCGGTTGCCGTCAACCATCCTACTACCAGGACGGTAGTACCTCCCTGGGTGGTTGCTGTCTACCAGCCTACTACCAGGACGGTAGTACCTCCCTGGGCGGTTGTTGTCTACCATCCTACTACCAGGACGGTAGTACCTCCCTGGGTGGTTGCCATCAACCATCCTACTACCAGGACGGTAGTACCTCCCTGGGTGGTTGTTGTCTACCAGCCTACTACCAGGATGGTAGTACCTCCCTGGGTGGTTGTTGTCTACCAGCCTACTACCTTGGTCTACTGTATATAGTTCACTTAATTAAATTTAATCTCTTAATTTTTGTATAAAGAATAAATTTCACAATACCAAGACTGGAACAATTCACAACTTTAGAACTTACATTATAAATATGAACATATTATATAGATAAGTGTTATATATGAAGTGCCTATGGTCATAAAATTCAACAAAGTGACCATTATACAGTACCAACCTGAAAGAAACCACTAATTGTTTCAAGGTGAACACAGACTGGCTTGAGAAACCTAAGAGCTCGTTGAGCAACCTCAGCCGGTGTAAAGAGGTCGAGGTGGGAGTAGCCGATACCTTAAACAACATGCACATTATTAGTAATATAAAAAAAAAAAAATTTACATCAGCCAGTCTCCACAAAGGCTGAGTGGCTCAAATACAACACATTTGTCATTATTCATTCAACAGCTGCCTTGCCAGAAGTATGCAGACATCACAATTAAAATTCTGTCAATACTGTATTATTATTATTATTATGCTCCTCTAAAAAGAAAAGCTTTCGTTTTTCTTTTTAGGTCACCCTGCCTTGGTGGGATATGGCCAGTATGTTGAAAGAAATTGTTTTACAAGATCTAATAGTGAAAGGAATTCAGTATTCTTGTATATTTTCACAAAGTGGATAAACAATGAGTTACAGGAATTGCTCACTTTTTTCTGGATTACTGCCAAGCACTGATGCTCGTTTGTTCGTGGATCCAAACACATGCATAAGTTTGAAGTTTAGATCAGTCAGCAGAAATTCAGCTTCTGATAATGTTAACTGAGCTTTAACCTGAAAACAAGAGAAATATGTCATTTTTTTAAGTAACTACATAAGGTAAGCAGACATGTGGTTTTAGGGATTTAACCCTTAAACTGTCCAAACATAGATCTACGTTTTTTCAACATTTGAAAGTATGTAAAAAAGTAGATCTTTTCTTTTTTTTTCATTTGAAAATGTGTAAAAAAAAACTTTGATCTACTTTTTTTTTTTTGTAATATTTGAAAATATGTAAAAAAACGTAGATCTACTTTTGGAGCACTATGCTTGTGAACGTAAATTTGTTTGGACAGTTTAAGGGTTAATGTAAGTCATAACCAATAATGATTCCCTAAAATTTCCTCTACAAATCACCCTAAGACCTGAAACTGGACTGTGGGAGTAATGGCTTAATGAGCTATCATAAATGCAGGTGAGAGATGGTCAGCATAACAAGGGTTCTCCATATGTACTATTAGATGTCATCTAATTTTTTGTAAAAACTATGTACATTGTGGGAAAAAAATTATTATGATCATTACTATTATAATTCTTATAGATACAGAACAAAGCACACTTGCCTGCAACTCAGTGTCCAGAGCCAACTTTCTGAACAGAAGACAAAACACATCAAGGTGAAGCTCTCTGAAGAATGGCCGAAGACAATTCATGTTTACCGATGATGATACCTTTATTTTAGTAATGAAGGAAAACATCACATTAAACCTATAATATGGCTGGTTTGTTGAAAGAAGAAGAATACTGAGAAGTTTTCAACCCATGCTTTACTTTCTACAAATAAAATTTTGTGCAGTATCAATAACCATACTGTTGTGATATGAAAACAATCATGATCCATCACACAAGCAATAAATTCACTTCAAAATAAATTCATTCACACTACAAGTGACCTACTGTTCATCCTATAATTCAAAGCCTCTAATTTAGAGGAACAAATCTCAACTTATTACAAATTATTACATTCTTGAGGAGAATCAAAACCACAGGGGGTCAAACAGTGACTGGGAGCCAGTAAGTAATCAAGTTTAATCCAAGGAAAAGAAGGGTAGCTCCAATTCCTTTTTTCAAGAGACCTCCACCAGCATCAAGGCATCTCTTGAGGGAAACCCCCTTCAAAAGAAAAAATATATATTCGTTTTAGAAGAACTCCATCAACATAAATCCTCAATAAAATCGTTACTGACCTCTGGAGTTTCAGAGTCCTTTTCCCCAGGTAGTGTCAGGAGTGCAGGCTGAGTGGTGGGTAGTGTGGCAGGCTGTGAAGGTGCTGGGGTGCCCATTTGTGTTGCTTCTGTTGTGCTCTCCTTGCCTTTATTTTTCTTCCTTAAAATAAAGATACAGTCTTATAAAGCTGCTCTATATAGTGTGGCTGGGAAAGAGCATCAAAAATTGAATAGCACATACATTAAAGGCTTTGACATGTTCTATTTAGTTTTTGATTCACTCAATCACATTTGCAAACAGTTCCACTCTATAGAAGAGCTTTATAAGAGAGCCAACTGTATTAAGATTTTTGTTTTAATAAAATATAATCAAGTTTACTCTCAAATATTTGCAAAGTTTGATCCTAATGTTTCACCATTTTTTTTTTTTTTTAACAAGTCGGCCGTCTCTCACCGAGGCAGGGTGACCCAAAAAGAAAGAAAATCCCCAAAAAGAAAATACTTTCATCATCATTCAACACTTTCACCTCACTCACACATTATCACTGTTTTTGCAGAGGTGCTCAGAACACAACAGTTATGATGGCATTTCAGTCTAACATGGACCCCTGTGCGACTACTTAATGGGCCAAGTTGGACTGAAAAGTCATCATAAGTTTCAGTCTCCTACATGCAGGTTATCTGTGTAACTAACCCTTTCTTAGGTGCTGGCTTCCGTCCCCTCTTTCCTTTCTTTGCAATAGGTATTGTGAATGTAGGTAAAGTTGTAGATGTGTCTAGATCAAACACTGCCAGAGGTGGAGAGTAGCTGCCACACTTAGGCAAGAGCTGTGATAACATATTCTGAAGCTGAATTACTTGCTGTACACGTGAAAATACCTGCAAACATACAACAATGCCATATTATCCATTATCTCCAGTTTTAGTAACAATAAATACTCTTTCCTTTACAACACATCATTTACAATGGAAACTTTCCCTATTTTTTTTTCAACATGATGGCCGTCTCCCACCGAGGCAGGGTGGCCCAAAAAAGAAAGTAACATTTTCACCATCACTCGCACAAAATCACTGTCTTTGCAGAGGAGCCCAGATATGAAAGTTTAGATGTCACTCCAAACAGCCAATATCCTAAACCCCTCCTTTAAAGTGCAGACATTGTACTTCCCACCTCCAGGACTCTAAAGTCCAGCTAACTGGGTTCCCTATACGGTACTATTATTTTTATGGGGAAGCACTAAGCCAGTAAAGATCATATGGCACCTGGGGAATGGGACATAATTAGGTTTGATCCAAAGGAAGGGTAGCCTCAATTCCTTGAATCAAGAGCCCTTCAACAGTATCAAGGCACTCAAGAGATATTACATGCACCAAATTCCATCACCTTATAAAATTCCTCATTATTATTATACCATTTAAATTTCTGTTGTGCAATACAGTAATACTGTACTGTATTTTTATCATTCAAAATTAAACATACATCCATATTATACTGGTAATTGCTTAACTTTCCTAAATACAGTAGCCACTTTCTCAACCAAAGATCAATACATCTGATCCAAAAATAAGAGAAAACCATTCTTTGTTAATGGTTTTTTTAATAGTGAAGGGCTAAAATAAATGATTACTAACCTTTTGCTTAAGCTCACTATCCTTTTGTGTAACGAAGGCATTAATAAGTTCAAGAAACCAATTTATGGTGTAAAATAGACATGAGAGTGCTGCATGCTGCTCAGCTCGGGAGTGTGTTTCAAACTTCTCGAAGACGAGTGAAGCTGGCCCATACACTGGACACCCAAGCAGAGCATCAATATTGGAAAGATCTCCATTGTGAAGGCGACTTTCCAGCATGCGTAACAGACGGAACTGTGGAGCCAGGGACACCAGCTTGCTCCTGTAAAATAATTATGCTAATTTAATAAAATTATTACACACAATCTCCATGGGGAAGTGGAGAAGAATCCTTCCTCTGGAAGCCATGTGTTGTAAGAGGTGACTAAAATGCCAGGAGCAAGAGGAAAAACTAGTTTCTTCTTGTTCGGGTCATCCTGCCTTGGTGGGAGACGGCTAGTGTGCTAAAAAAAAATTACATATACACCTACCATCCGACTTACGACCTGCTCAACATACGATGACTCGACTTACTACCGTGTTTTTTATGCCAAATTTCTGGGAAATAAACAAGTGTTTGTGTTGTACACAGTGCTTATCCTAAACCTTACAGTATAAAATACAGTACTAACAGCATAAAAAGTAAAGTAAAACATGAAATACCAAAATAAAACAATAAAATAAAGTCATTACAAAAATGTTATGTTGATATTCAGTAGTAAAGTTCGACTTACGTCCGTTTCGACTTACGACCGGTTTCTCAGAACCGAACTCAGTAGTAAGTTGGATGGTAGGTATGCATGTAATCATTTCAAGAGTGAATATTCTTAAATTTGCAATATTCCATCAGCGTTTGCTGACGAATTATGGTACAGTGGTTAAAGCACTGGCTTGCTAATTTTAAGACTGGCTTGCCATGAGTTTGAATCCTGTCCATTCTGTGAGATGTCACATGCACTATTACTACATTTGTTTAGATTTTCTTGGATTTTTCTATGAGAATGATGATTAAGAGGAATGAGCTTGATAACTGCTACCCTACATCAGATAGGAGGAAAGCCAGAAAACACGACAAAAGCCAAGAAGAAAGAAAACGGGTGTGCAACAAATTTTTATTTTGACAATATTGCAGTCTCAGTACAGCTTCATTGAGTCATTCTACTAGCAGCATCTACAAAAATGATCCTTGGATCATGTATATGACATTCTTCTTTCAACGTACCAGCCGTATTCCACTGAGGCGGGGTTGCCCAAAAGGAAAAACTAAAGTTTCTCCTTTCAAATTTAGTAATATATACAGGAGAAGGGGTTACTAGCCCCTTGCTCCCGGCATTTTAATCGCCTCTTATGACACACATGGCTTATGGAGGAAGAATTCTGTTCCGCTTCCCCATGGAGATAAAAGGAAATAAACAAGAACTAGAAAGAAAACAGAAGAAAACCCAGAGGGCTATGTATGTATATACGTATATGCTTGTACATGTATGTGTACTGTAACCTAAATGTAAGTAGAAGTAGCAAGATGTACCTGAAATCTTGCATGTTTATGAGACAGAAAAAAGACACCAGCAATCCTACCATCATGTAAAACAATTACAGGTTTCCGTTTTACACTCACTTGGCAGGACGGTAGTACCTCCCTGGGCGGTTGCTGTCTACCAACCTACTACCTAGAATGTATATGACATGTGAACAACTAAATTTTCTAATTCCTAGGATGACTTTTATTGTTGATAAATCATATTAAAAACCTCTGTAATTCTTACTGTGTATGGAAATACAAAATAAGCCCAAATCTGATATAAACTACATTATACAGAGATAATTTTACATCATTTGTGAATTCCAGATTCATGAGCTCTCAGGAAATGTAACCCTCATAAATCTGGGTGTTCAACTCTAGTACAATACCTACTCTTTAGCCACTGGGTCATTTCTCGTGGATTCTGCTTCTATAACCATTGGGGCTAGGTTTAGAATGATGCCTCTGTCCTCTACATCATCATCTAAATTCCAGCAAACTTCCATAGGAAAGAGGTTCTCTGGGGGCTGGGAATCTGCTGCATAGTCTAATACAAAGGTTACTTGAAAGTCATCAGTCATCTTCTCGCACACCCATTCCTGAGGAGAAAGATAGACAATACCTCTGATGAGTTTTGAGTCTCACTACTCTTGGAGCTCGGACATGGGCCAGGCTCGTCTGGTGCTTGCCTGGTCACCCAGGCTGTTGTTTTAATACACAGGTTGTCTTCCACCGAGGCAGGGAGACACAAAAAAAAAGAAGAAACACTTTCATCATCACTCACTCAATCACTATCTTGCCAAAAGCATGATGACATCACATGGAAAAAAGTGTAAATCATAGAGAATAAACACACTGCTTCAACTAACAGACAAGCATTTTTTTATTGCATTAAGTTTTTCCAACAAAGGTAGGGTGGGAAACACTTAATGCAGTTAATGCTTATACCGTATATGTCATATTACACATACTATGTAAGTACCTGATAAATGTCCTCAGACACTGCTAATTCTTTTATTTTGCAATCAGCAAATCTTTTAAAGATTTTTGACCCTTTACAATCATAGACCATTAATAAGTAATCATAAACCATAAACAAGTAATCAAACAGGTAGTATTTGTGTAGTTATTTGTGTATCGTTCCAATCACGGTATTGTGCCTTTTTGTTATTTAAACAGGTAGTAAGCTTCAATACACTGTACACAATTTACCTTTTGTTTCTGCTACTATCTCCTGCCAAGCAGGGGTGACCAAGAAAACAGGAAACCCAAAGAAGAAACCACATTTACTATCATTCCTTCAATTGCTGACTTGCCACAAATGTAGTGATATCACAATTCAGAATATACCTCCAACTGCAACATCCCCATCCTCCCTCAGAGTCCAAACACTGTACCTCCATTTTCAGAGCTCAATTCCAGCTAACTGGTTACCTTGCTCATATTCCAACAGCACGTCCGTTATTAAAAACCACTCGTTTCTACTCACTCCTATCTAACATGCTCACACGAGCCTGCTGGATGATCAAGCCCCTACAACTCAAAGCCTAGTTTACCCTCCTCCCTCCAGCCATTCCTGGGGCCAACTTCTAACCCCAGATTTATACAACTTCTTCATCACTGTATCCCTCTTCATGCTCTCTACCTGCCCAATATACACATATAGTGGTACCTCGAGTTACGAACTTAATTCGTTCCAGAAGGCTGTTCGAGTGCCAATACAGAACGAATTTGTTCCCATAAGGAATAATGTAAATTAGATTAGCCCATTTCAGACCCCCAAAAATACACTTACAAAAGCACTCACAAAAATACACTCACATAATTGTTCAAGTTGGGAGCTGTTCGAAACTCGAGGTACCATTGCATATACAAAATAAACTATAAAAATTAGTACCTCTAGCTTGGAGTTCATTCCTTCCTTAAGGATGATAGATGCCATTTCATCCATAAATAATGCAGAAGCAGTTGGTGACTTAGCTGTGGAGGAGAGCACCAGATGGAGGAGGTTTTCTGCCTCCTTCAGCAGAGAAGAATTGAGTGCAGATGACGATGCCTTGCCACTTGATGTGATCAAGCTATCCTGGCTATCATCCTGTCCCACCATGTTTTTCACAACAAGTGCAGCATTCAGCACACCAATGAGCTTGTACCTGTAAGGAAGATTTTATAAAAATTTTTTTTTTTTTTTTTTTATCACACTGGTCTTTTCCTGCCAAGGAGCGTGACCCAAGAAAGAAAGTCCATTCACTATCACTCATTCAGTAGCTGCACTGCCAGAAATGCATAGACATCACAATTCAAATGGCCCTCCAAGTTACATATCTCCAACCATCCTTCACTAAGAGGCTCAGGAGCAAATTTACTTAATAATTCCTCTGGCAAGTCATGTGTTCAAATGAAAATCATTATCGGGGCAGGTAGTGATTCCTCTGGGATCCTTCTAGTATTGTGTAACATACCTGTGACTGGTTTTGAGTTTTACTCTTGAAGTCAGCCTAAAGCCACATGTTATGTTGAGGTCATTTTTTCGTTTACCACTGCTGTCATTTTTCATTTAAAAATCTCTCATCCCTTGCAGTAGACTACCTTTTATGCCTCCTGTTTTGTAGTTTTCAGCTTACCCTCTCAAAGGGAAAACATCAAAAACTATTTTTTGTAGCTAGAGTAAATGTAGTCTACATATGCTTTTATATTCCCATAGACAGTCTACAGGACTGGTCATTCACTGTTGCAGCATCTCAAAGAAAAGAACTTACTTCTCAAAAGTAGTAACTATGTGAGCTACACTGTGAATTCAATATAAAAATCTGTATTATGAACAAACACATTTCAAGCTTTAAGACAACAGTAATGTTCTTACAGCATTATTTGTATGTCCTGAGAATATTAAAAAGTGGAAAAATAAAAGTATTCCTACCAAATATCCCTAGCAAGAACAATTTGTGTTACTGATGTTTCAGCTTGTCAACAAATTGTTTACAAAGAAAACAATAGTACAAATGATAGATACGCTTTACAAATATGTATTGTGGCTCACTGGTTATAAGACCTTAATTGGTCCCTAAGTACCCCGTTTATAAAGTGTGGATGTGTTTACCATGAATTTTTTTTTAAGTTGCGCACCTCTTTTAATAAGAAAAATAGAAGCTCCAATGTACTTCAAGTCAGAATGCAAGAGATCTTTGTAAACCAGAATGACAAGCTCATTTTGCTGGTCAAAGAAAATTTAACATTAAACGAAAATGCAAATGCAAACATACTTCAAGTCAGAGTGAGAGAGCTGTTTGCGCACCAGGATGACAAGCTCATCTTGAAGCGCAGCGTGAGAGGACTCAGAGTATGCTAAAAGGCTTACCACATCAAGAAGCTTCTTCACTTCCCCCATTCCCAATTCATCTACCATGTCTAAGGATCCCTGGTAAAATAAATTTTATTTTTTAAAATTATGCAAAACAAAATACAGAAATTAAAATCTAATTAACTATTCATATTGAGAATAAGACATTCGGAAAATCAACTGAAAGGAAAGGGGATGAAGGGGTGAAAGGATGGATAAGAGAAGGGTGCAGGAAGGGAAGGAAGGGGAGAAGGGAGGAAAAATGACTAGGAAGGGGAAAGAAAAATGGTGTAGAAGGGTAAGGAGGATTGGAGGAAGGAGGAAGAGAAGAGAGTAAAGGAAATGAAGGGCAGAGGAGTATGGCAGAGGAGAAAAGGTGAAGAAATGCAGGAAACAGGAAGACAAAGCATAGAAGAGGGAGGGGAAGAAGAACCAGGAACAAGCCTATTGGTGGAGAAAAAAATGGTAAAACTTCATATGAAGGAAAAAATTTACATTTTGAACACAAAATTGGGGCTCTTGGTACAAAATATAATACATGACCTTTCCTACATATACAGTAACACAGTGGGACAGTTTCACCATTTTCTATAACATTCCAGGAAATTTTTATATTGACAGCCATTATACATCTGATTTTCAACTATATTTCAGTTTTCAAGAATGTGGGAACTGTGTGTAATAAAATGGTTAAGAAGTACAAAAAATACCTTGAGAAAAATGGTGAACTTTGACATGGCAGCAGTATGCTCACGAGCTAGGGAAGACAAGAGAGACAATGCAGTTAATCTCACTGCAGGGTTGTCTCCAAGGTGCCTCAAGAGAGATAAAACTATCTCTTGCCTCTGATAGCCATCTAGATGCACGAAACTTAACCTTGTAAAAATATAGGAAAGGGAAGAATTATTGATGTACATTATCACTTTGAGACTTCTAAAGACAACAAATCAAAGTATTGTACAGTGGAACCTCGGTACTCAAACAGCTCCCTACTCAAACAATTTGGTTTATCAAATGCTTTGTTCGGTAAAAAAAATTGCTCGGTAGTTGATTGTTTGCGTGGCACTCGACCAAACAAACACAACTAGCCAGAACTTCGCTGTAAACTATTTCATGTTTCTTTTCATTTTTTGGCATTTTTTTATATTATTTGTGTAAGTCACCATGGAGCCTAAGAAGATTAGTGATAACAGCCAACCAAAAAGAAAATTGGTCGGGAAAAATTAATTTGTTACTCAAACAGATCAGCACTCAAATAGCCTTCTGGAACGAATTAGGTTCGAGTACCGAGGTTCCACTGTACTATAGTATTATTCAAAAGAAGTGAATTCATATCTTTACCACACTGGCTATTTACCACAATATAAGGTGCATTAAATGTAGCCATATTCAGTAACACTGATTGTTTCCCACCAAGGTGGTGTGAATTACACGTAACCACATTCACTCACACTGACACTTGGTCAAGATAGGGTAAATTAAATTTATTTTTTAACACACTAGCCATCTCCCACCAAGGCAGGGTGACCTGGAAAAAAAATTTTTTGTCATCATTCACACTATCATTGTCTTGCAAAATATTCAGTCACTGTAATGCTAGGTTCCTAGGCCAGAACAACTATTCTCTCATACCAAAATGCAATTCCTCAGACGAAAAGCCTTTCACTAGCATCACAATGCTCCACTTAAAAGAAGAGTAGAAGTTATGAATATGGAGGACAGATAACAGATGAAGCAACAGTAGAACTTAAGCCAAAATATTAGAGATGTCAAGGGAAAAAGAGAAGGTTGAACCTAGTCAAGAAACAGAAGTGTGTCTGCAAAACAGAGACAAAGGGAAAATAGACACTTAGTGACCAACTTTTTCAAATCTTTAGAAATACACAAAAAACCTGGGAATATACAAGTGGAGTGAGGATCATAGATGTGTAGGTGACCCAAGCACATGAACATCTGTAAAGGCTGAGCCAAGGAGTTTGATGAGAAAAAAAGATTTGACAAGCTAAAAAATTCTTTTATCCCTGTATTTCTATGATGTTGTCTGTGGTAAATTAATTACCTCTGGTCTGACTATGCCCTTCTAATGTCTGTTGGAACACAGATCTGTAAATTCCCAGTCAATCCACAGAAGAACATAGGCAGTGCCTTATCTTGCAACTTGTGAGTATTTAATGCCTCTTATGCCCAAATTAGAATTGAGTCTTTGTCAAATGATGACCTACTCGGTAATTAAGCAACCTTAGACTTGCTGGTGCTGGGTATCAGTGATCAAACAACTGCTGGACTCCCAGTACTACATGCCTATGATTGAATTACCCAACACAAAATACTGACAACAGATTCATGTACCACTTGTAGTTTATTAGGTAAACAGATTAGTTTCAATATTATTGCCCAAAAGAACCTTTACCTAAACAAAGTGGCTCCTGCCTGGCTAACAAGAAGTTCTGGGCATCTCAGCAGCAAGCTGGCCATCTTCTTCAAGGGTTCAAAATTTTCTTTTAGTACCTAAGAATAGTTATAAAAATTAATAAAGTATAATATTGTACAGACACCTAATTGCAATTATATTCATAGGGAAGTGCTGAGCCCACTGGGGTCATGCAGTGTTTGGGGAATGAGAGGTAATCAGGTTTGGTACAAGGAATGGAGGGTTGCTCCAATTCCTTGAAGCAGGAGCTCTTCACTGACATGAGGGCACCTCCTTCTAAGGATACAGCCAACTCATGAGGGACATATATATAAACATATAAATTTGTTAAACACTAATACTACAGTATATAGATGATTGAAGCATTTATGTATTTATCATTTTATGTTATTCTTAATATGTAAAAAAAGAGACTTGAAAACTGCAGCAGCTGTATTTTGAACTTATGACTGAAGTGATAAAAGATCTTGTGCAGCACCAGCATCTGCAGTCTCCAGAAATGATGTACTGTAAAGCCAAGCAACAAAAGTTCAAAACCCGATACTTGAGAGAACTGAATATTTAGTTTTGGTACTGAAGAATCAATATGGCCTTAAAGAATAAAAAGGCACAATACCATGACTGGAATAACACACAAATAACTTACACATAGAGAAAGTAACTTATGACGTGTGTTACTAGTTAACGGGCCAAATCGGACCAAAACATCGTCAAAAATTTCTTCTCCCATGTGCGGGTTATTCATGTATCAATATGGTCTTCACTGATCTGTTCTATACAATATTTCTTAGAAATTATTCCTAGAGATTTTTTCCTAGATTTTCAGTCAATAAGATTGTATAAATCATAATTTCAGAACTCCACTGTCCCCAATCAATGGCAGGAGGATCCCTCCATGCTTCTGATCAAAACATGATGCATGTTGTAAATATCATCAGTGGTCTCCCAGTCATGGATATTTGGAATATTACTACTGTATTCAGAGAAGAGATGGAAGGAAGAAGGGAAATAGAGGGGGGTGGGAATAGAAGAGTTGGGAAGGATGGAGGTGAGGGAAGCATAAGAGAGGAGAAAAGGAGAAAGAATGACAGGAAAGAAGGTTGAGTTCACCCTTTTGTCATCTTTTTGCCAAGCCAGTGGAACCTCAAAAATCAAACTTAATCCGTTCCAGGAGCTAGTTCTAAATTCGAAAAGTCTGAAATTCGAAGCAATATTTCCCATAAGAAATAATGGAAATACAATTAATCCGTTCTATAAACCCAAAAACATTCACAAAAATAATACATTTTATAGAGATTAATTACAGTTTTACATACACACAACAAATGCTATAGTCTTTAATTATGTATAGTAATATAAAATAACATTTTTACTTACCTTTATTGAAGATTGGTGATGGCATCTGGAAGATAGGGAGGAGGAGAGAGGGAGTTGGGGTTATTGTTTGGAAGGAGAATCCCCCTCCATGAGGACTTCCGGTATCAAAGCCCTCTCTGGGGTTGCTTCCCTTCTCTGTATTTTAATGCCACTAGGACCAGCTTGAGTCATTGGACCCCAGTCTCACAAAATAACTCTCTACAGTCCTCTGTTTCTGTCTCACAAAATAACTATCCACAGTCATCTGTTTCTGTCTCACAAAATAACTGTCCACAATCCTCTGTTTGTCTCACAAAATAACTCCACAGTCGTCTGTTTCTGTCTCACAAAATAACTCCACAGTCATCTGTTTCTGTCTCACAAAATAACTGTCCACAGTCGTCTGTTTCTGTCTCACAAAATAAATGTCCACAATCGTCTGTTTGTCTCACAAAATAACTCCACAGTCGTCTGTTTCTGTCTCACAAAATAACTCCACAGTCGTCTGTTTCTGTCTCACAAAATAACTCCACAGTCGTCTGTTTCTGTCTCACAAAATAACTCCACAGTCATCTGTTTCTGTCTCACAAAATAACTGTCCACAGTCATCTGTTTCTGTCTCACAAAATAAATGTCCACAGTCATCTGTTTCTGTCTCACAAAATAACTGTCCACAGTCCTCTGTACATCCTGGCAAGCTCAACAAGTCTCACTCCACTCTCATACTTCTGTATTATTTCCTTCTTCACATCTATGGCATTTCTCACTTTCTTTACCACAGGGGTACCGCTAGCAAGTTTCTTTGGGCCCATGGCAGCTTATTTCACAGCCCCACAAGCACTAAACACAATTAAATAATTGTAAAATGTGTGAATGATCCATTCTCTCTAAATGACCAAACCACCTCAACAACCCCTCTTCTGCCCTCTGACTAATACTTTTATTAACTCCACACCTTTTCCTAATTTCCACACTCCGAATTTTCTGCATAATATTTACATCACACATTGCCCTTAGACAGGACATCTCCACTGCCTCCAACCGTCTCCTCGTTGCTGCATTTACCACCCAAGCTTCACATCCATATAAGAGTGTTGGTACTACTATACTTTCATACATTCCCTTCTTTGCCTCCATAAATAACGTTTTTTGACTCCACATATACCTCAACGCACCACTCACCTTTTTTCCCTCATCAATTCTATGATTAACCTCATCCTTCATAAATCCATCCGCCGACACGTCAACTCCCAAGTATCTGAAAACATTCACTTCTTCCATACTCCTCCTCCCCAATTTGATATCCAATTTTTCTTTATCTAAATCATTTGATACCCTCATCACCTTACTCTTTTCTATGTTCACTTTCAACTTTCTACCTTTACACACATTCCCAAACTCATCCACTAACCTTTGCAATTTTTCTTTAGAATCTCCCATAAGCACAGTATCATCAGCAAAAAGTAACTGTGTCAATTCCCATTTTGAATTTGATTCCCCATAATTTAATCCCACCCCTCTCCCGAACACCCTAGCATTTACTTCTTTTACAACCCCATCTATAAATATATTAAACAACCATGGTGACATTACACATCCCTGTCTAAGACCTACTTTTACCGGGAAGTAGTCTCCCTCTCTTCTACACACCCTAACCTGAGCCTCACTATCCTCATAAAAACTCTTTACAGCATTTAGTAACTTACCACCTATTCCATATACAGTGGACCCCCGCATAGCGAACGCCTTGCATAGCGAACAATCCGCATAGCGGACGCTTTGTTCGCTAAAATTTTGCCCCGCATAGTGGACAAAAACCCGCTCAGCGGCCTTCGTCCGAGACGCGTCCAATGTGCGCCCTCAGCCAGCCTCACATGTGCCGCCCATGCCATTGTTTACCAGCCAGCCTCCGCGGTAACATTCAAGCATACACTCGGAATATTTCGTATTATTACAGTGTTTTCGGTGCTGTTTCTGGAAAATAAGTGACCATGGGCCCCAAGAAAGCTTCTAGTGCCAACCCTACACCTCAAAGGGTAAGAATACCCATTGAAATGAAGAAAGAGATCATTGATAAGTATGAAAGTGGAGTACGTATCACCGACCTGGTCAGGTTGTACAAGAAACCAAAATCAACCATCTCTTCTATTGTGGGCAAGAAAACGGCAATCAAGGAAGCTGTTGTTGCCAAAGGTTTAACTGTGTTTTCGAAACAAAGATCGCAAGTGATGGAAGATGTTGAGAGACTCTTATTGGTGTGGATAAATGAAAAACAGCTAGCAGGAGATAGCGTCTCTCAAGCGATCATATGTGAAAAGGCTAGGAAGTTGCATGACGATTTAATTAAAAAAATGCCTGCAACTAGTGATGATGTGAGTGAATTTAAGGCCAGCAAAGGTTGGTTTGAGAGATTTAAGAAGCGTAGTGGCATCCATAGTGTGATACGGCATGGTGAGGCTGCCAGTTCGGACCACAAAGCGGCTGAAAAATATGTGCATGAATTCAAGGAGTACATAGAAACTGAAGGACTGGAACCTGAACAAGTGTTTAATTGTGATGAAACAGGCCTGTTCTGGAAGAAAATGCCAAGCAGGACCTACATTACTCAGGAGGAAAAGGCACTCCCAGGACATAAGCCTATGAAAGACAGGCTTACTTTGTTGATGTGTGCCAATGCTAGTGGTGATTGCAAAGTTAAGCCTTTATTAGTGTATCACTCTGAAACTCCCAGAGCGTTCAGGCAAAAGAATGTCCTCAAGGATAATTTGTGTGTGCTGTGGAGGGCAAACAGTAAGGCATGGGTCACTAGGGAATTTTTCTATAACTGGTTACACCATGCATTTGCCCCCAATGTGAAAGATTACCTAACTGAAAAGAAATTAGACCTTAAGTGCCTCCTGGTGTTAGACAATGCCCCTGGTCATCCTACAGACGTGGCAGAGCGACTTTATGGGGACATGAGCTTCATTAAGGTGAAGTTTTTGCCTCCTAATACCACTCCTCTCCTGCAGCCCATGGACCAGCAGGTCATTTCCAACTTCAAGAAACTGTACACAAAAGCTCTGTTTCAAAAGTGCTTTGAAGTGACCACAGACACTCGATTGACTCTAAAAGAGTTTTGGAAGGATCACTTTAATATCCTCAATTGTGTAAACCTTATAGGTAAGGCTTGGGAGGGAGTGACTAAGAGAACCTTGAACTCTGCTTGGAAGAAACTGTGGCCAGAATGTGTAGACAAAAGGGATTTTGAAGGGTTTGAGGCTAACCCTGAGAGGAGTAGTATACCAGTTGAGGAATCAATTGTGGAATTGGGGAAGTCCTTGGGGTTGGAGGTTAGTGGGGAGGATGTGGAAGAGTTGGTGGAGGAGGACAATGAAGAACTAACCACTGATGAGCTGATAGATCAACTTCAAGAGCAAGAGGCCAGACCTGGGGAAACTGGTTCAAAGGAGGGGAGAGAGAAATTGAAGGAATTGCCTACTTCAAAGATTAAGGAAATGTGTGCAAAATGGCTTGAAGTGCAAACCTTTTTTGATGAAAATCACCCTCACACAGCTATTGCAAGCCGTGCTGGTGACTGTTACAATGACACTGTTGTGAACCACTTTAGACAAATCATAAAGGAACGAGAGGTACAGGCCACTATGGACAGATATGTTGTGCGAAAGAAGTCCAGTGACTCTGAAGCTGGTCCTAGTGGCATTAAAAGAAGAAGGGAAGTAACCCCAGAAAAGGACTTGCTACCTCAAGTCCTAATGGAAGGGGATTCCCCTTCTAAACACTAACACTCTCTCTCCCCTCCTCCCATCCCATCAATCATCACCAGATCTTCAATAAAAGTAAGTGTCATGTAATTGTGCATGCCTTTTTCAGTTTGTGTGTACTAAAATTAACATTTTTTTGTGGTAAAAAAAATTTTTTTTTCATACTTTTGGGTGTCTTGCACGGATTAATTTTATTTCCATTATTTCTTATGGGGAAAATTAATTCGCATAGCGAACATTTCGCATAACGGCCAGCCCTCTTGTATGGATTAAGTTCGCTATGCGGGGGTCCACTGTACTTGCAACATCTGCCACATTGCTCCTCTATCCACTCTATCATATGCCTTTTCTAAATCCATAAATGCAATAAAAACTTCCCTACCTTTATCTAAATACTGTTCACATATATGCTTCAATGTAAACACTTGATCTACACATCCCCTACCCACTCTGAAACCTCCTTGCTCATCTGCAATCCTACATTCTGTCTTACCTCTAATTGCTGCTATGTCTACATATTCCATCATCTCATTAACTGGCTTCCCTGCCAGTTCTCTGTCCCACTGAACCTCATTCAGGAAGTTTCTCATTCCTGTGTAGCCCCCTTTCCTGTACTTTGGTTTCATTTGTCCTGGCCTTCCTGCTTCCCCCTCCACTTGTAGCTCTACTATGTATTCGAAGCTCAAAAGCACATGATCGCTGGCCCCAAGGGGTCTTTCATATGTGATGTCCTCAATATCTGCACTACTCAAGGTGAATACTAAGTCCAGTCTTGCTGGTTCATCCTCTCCTCTCTCTCTTGTAGTGTCCCTTACGTGTTGGTACATGAAGTTTTCCAGTACCACCTCCATCATCTTAGCCCTCCATGTATCTTGGCCCCCATGTGGCTCCAAGTTCTCCCATTCGATCTCCTTGTGATTAAAGTCGCCCATGATCAGGAGCTTTGCCCTGCATGCATGAGCTCTTCTGGCCACTGCAGCCAGTGTGTCAACCATCGCTCTATTGCTCTCGTCATACTCTTGCCTTGGCCTCCTGCTGTTCTGTGGTGGGTTATACATCACTGCAATTATCACCTTGGGACCACCAGAGTGAAGCGTTCCCGCTATGTAATCACTTTCTTCTCCGCTGTCTCCTCTCTCCAGCTCATCAAAATTCCATCAGTGTTTGATCAGCAATGCCACTCCTCCACCCCCCCTGTTCCTTCTGTCTTTTCTCAGGATCTGGTATCCCGCTGGAAAGATGGCATCTGTTATCATACCTGTAAGCTTGGTTTCTGTGATCTCTATGATGTCTGGTGATGCCTCTTTGACTCTTTCGTGCCACTCCTCCCAATTGTTTGTTATTCCATCAGCGTTTGTGTACCATACCTTCAGTTTCCTCTCCAACACTGTGGTTTGGGGGGCCTGTGGGGGTGGGAGATCTGGTAGCATACTGTGGGATTCTATGGTTGGGGGTTGGGTGGAAGCTGTGGGTATGGATTGTATTGTGTGTTGGGATGGTGTGATAGGTTGTGGGGTTCTGAGGATAGTTGTGTGTGTGCTTGCCCTTGCTGCTCTGTTCTGCTCTGACTGACCTCTGCTGGTTCCATCCTTGTCTCCTTTCCTAGCTCCTTTCGCTTTTTTGTCCTCTCCCTCAGCTGCTGTCTCTCTGTGTTCTGTCTCTGTCTAGGAACACCTTCTTGTACTCTTCCGAGCTTTTCAACCGTGGTTTCTCTTGGAGGATCCTGTTCCGCACTGTTTCTGTCCTGAGAATCAGCTTGATCGGTCGGTTTCTCCCCTTCAAGTACCCCCTATTCTCTGAAAATTTACAATCTCATCCATGTCTTCTCCCCCTATTTCCGTGATGATTTTCTCAATCTCCTTTCTTTCTTCCTGCCGTCTTTCAGTGTGTGTCCTTTCCTCTCTCTCCCGAAGCCCATGGATAATCACTGATTTTGCCCTTTCCTCCTCCCATTGCCTCTCCCTCTGTGACTCTAGTTCCTGTCTGTATGTGGTCATTTTCTCCCTTGATTTTTCCAGTGGCTCTTGGTAGCATGGTTGTGCCTCAGCATTCGACCTATCTCCCTCTCCATCTGCACCCATCTGCTCTTCCCTTCCACTCCCTGGCCCTTCTTTGCAGGCTGATATGACCTTAGCATAATTCATATCTCCTTCCTTCCTGTTCAGCCTCTCATCATCGTATGGTGTGTCTTCTCTGGTCACTACCCCTGAGACTTGCTTCAGCCTGTTTACCTCAAATTCTAGGACCTTTACCCTGGCTACTGCAGTTTCAACTTGTGCCTCCCAATTCTTTGTCCTTCTCCAACCTCTTTTCCCATTTCATAGAGAGCTCTTTCTCCATTTTTTCAGAAAGCTCTCCTAATTTTCTCTCCCATTCTTGCTCTATCCTTTTCCACTGTTCCTCCATCCATTCCTCCCTACTAGTACCATTGTCATCTGATCCCCGATTCCTGCAGGTCCCATTTTTTTTTTTGTGAAGAGAGAAAGAGAAAAGAAAAGGGGAGAGAGTGAGAGATAGGGAGAGAGAGAAGGGACCTAGAAGGAGGGAAAAGAAGGGAAGGGAAAAAGAGGAGAAAGTGAGAGGGGGAAGGGAAAGAGAAAGAGAGAGGGGAGTGGGGGTAAAGGGGAAGGGAGAGGGGAAAAGGGAAAAGGAAAAGAGAGAGAAATAAGAGAAAAAGGAGGAAAAGGAGAGAGAGAGAAAGGGGGGGAGGAGGAGAGAGAGGAAGAGAGAGAAGAGAGAGGAAAGGAGAGAGAAGAGAGAGAGAGAGAGAGGAGAGAGAGAGAGGAGGAGAGAGAGAAGAGAGAGGAGAGAAGCGAGAGAGGCGAGAGGAGAGAGAGAGAGAGAGAGAGAGAGAGAGAGAGAGAGAAAGAGAGAGGGGAGGAGAGGGGGAGAGAGAGGGAGAGAGAGGGAGAGAGAGAGAGGGAGAGAGAGAGAGGAAGAGAGAGAAAAAGGAGAGAAGGAGAGAGGAGAGAGAGGGAGAGAGAGGGGAGGAGAGAGAGGAGAGAGAGAGGAGAGAGAAGAGAGAGAGAAGAGAGAGGGGAGAGAGGGGAGAGGAGAAGGGGAGAGGAGAGAGAGGGAGAAAAAGAGAGAGGAGAGAGCGAGAGGGGAGAGAGAGAAGCGAGAGCGAGAGAGAGAGAAAAGAGAGAGAGAGAGAGAGAGAGAGAGGGAAGAGAGAGAGGAGGGGGAGAGATGGGGGAAAAAGGGAAAAATTATAGGTCACTTCACAGGAAGGTGTAAAATCCTGTATATGTGTGTGTTGTTTGTTGTGTGTTTGTTTGGGTTTTGTGTGTGTGTGTGTGTGTGTGTGTGTGTGTGTGTGGTTTTGTGTGTGTGTGAGATAAGATAAGATTTTGTTGGGTTTTTAACTTGGAGGGTGCCACCCAGGATAACCAAGAAGTCAGTCGTCATCGGGACTGTCTCTTATTTCCATTGGGTCCTTAATCTTGTCCCCAGGATCGACCCACACCAGTCGACTAACCCCAGGTACCTATTTGCTGCTGTGAACAGGACAACAGGTGTAGAAGCGTGTAAATGTTCCACCGCCGAGTCAACCCGGGCCCTCCGGGGTTGGCGGGGCTTTGCCACCAGAGCCCCGGGCCTGTGTTGCGCATATGTGTGTGTGTGTGCATGTGTGTGTGTGTGTGTGTGTGTGTGTGTGTGTGTTGTGTGTGTGTGTGTGTGTGTGTGTGTGTGTGTGTGTGTGTGTGGTGTGTGTGTGTGTGTGTGTGTGTGTGTGTGTGTGTGTGTGTGTGTGTGTGTGTGTGTGTGTGTGTGTGTGTGTGTGTGCTACAGCTTTCAAATGCCTAACAGCAGAGCTGTTCTCACCTAGTCTGTGCATATGTTTATGTAAACAGTCCTTATTTCCCACGTATGTACTACATATGTATTGTATATGTACCCGATCTCTTGGTTTTCCCCCTGTACTGTCTTATCGTTTAAATTACATTAAAAATAAATACACTAAACCGCCTATATGCACTTACTCTAAATTCTATTAAATGCCAGTAAATGCTGCTATTCTAATTCTGATAGCTCGAGGAGTGACCCCAATTCCAGCTAGAGACAGGTACTATTGACCCCATGCAACTCCCAAAATAGGTGAATATTCTGCGGCTGGCAGTGGAGTACGTTGCGGGGCTATCCTGTCCCAGAAGTTGAAGAAGTTTGATGCTACTCAGTAATTTTCCACTAACTTCCTGTATGCACTATAGTCTCTAGCTCTTCTAATTTTTCACTCCTCACGTTTTACTGACACATCATAAAATCTCTTATCTCCCCGGTCTTGAGTGCACTATTCTTCAAATACCCACTGCGTTATTATGGCAACACTATTTAAGCCCCGACACAACCGTTCACCCTTCAACGGCCCCCACTAAACACTCAGCAATATTTCCTTTGTTTTCTTTTTTGTGATCACTTATATTTCCTTTTTGGGCTTAAGTGATTATATGCACTCTTACGTGCACACGCCTATATCCCCACACTATTCCTTATGGCACAGTCAGAAATTACCACAAAAAAACCGACTCAAACCGTGTGACTCCTCCTGAGGTGGGCGGCGGGTTTTTGTTTGTTAGGTAAGCCGTTCTCACTAGTAGAGGCTGTTGAAGTTGATTTCAGGTCTGTACCAAGATACTCTTGTGTTGCAGTGTCTGACAGATTGAACATTAAAATGGTATAAAATACCAACAGGTATTTTATACCATTTTAATGTTTATATATATATATATATACAGTGGACCCCCGCATAACGATGGCATCGCATAGCGATTTTTCCGCATAACGATTACTTTATCGCAAAATTTTGCCCATACCCCTTAAAAACCCGATACGATTTTAGTCCAGACCGCGTCAATGTCCCTCAGGCCTCACATGTGCCCCTCCGTCCCCTTGTTTCAGCCAGCCTCATGGTAACATCCAAGCATACACTCAATATTTGGTATTTTTACAGTATTTTTTGGTGCTGTTTCTGGAAAATAAGTGACCATGGGCCCCAAAAACTTCATACAACCCTACACCTCAAAGGGTAAGAATTACTATAGAGATGAAGAAAGAATAATTGATAAGTATGAAAATGGAGTCGTATGCCACCTAGTCAAGCTGTACAAGAAACCCCAATCAACCATCGCTACTATTGTGGGCCCCAGAAGAAGCAATAAAAGAGGCTGTTCTTGCCAAAGGTTCAACTGTTTTTTGAAACAAAGATCCCCAATTGATGGAAGATGTTGAGAGACTCTTATTGGTGTGGATAAATGAAAAACAGATGGCAGGAATGCGTCTCTCAGCGATCATATGTGAAAAGGCTAGGAAGTTGCATGGATTTAATTAAAAAATGCCTGCAACTAGTGATGATGTGAGTGAATTTAAGGCCAGCAAAGGTTGGTTTGAGAGATTTAAAGCGTAGTGGCATCCATAGTGTGATAAGGCATGGTGAGGCTGCCATTTCCCGGCCCCAAGCGGCTGAAAATATGTGCAGGAATTCAAAGGTACATAGAAACTGAAGGACTGAAACCTGAACAAGTGTTTAATTGTGATGAAACAGGCCTGTTCTGGAAGAAAATGCCAACAGGACCTACATTACTCAGGGGGAAAAGGCCTCCCAGGACATAAGCCTTTGAAGACAGGCTTACTTTGTTGATGTGTGCCAATGCTCGGTGATTGCAAGTGAAGCCTTTATTAGTGTATCACTCTGAAACTCCCAGGCGTTCAGGCAAAGAATGTCCTCAAGGATAATTTTTATTGCTGTGGAGGGCAAACAGTAAGGCATGGGTCACTGGGGAAATTTTTTCTATAACTGGTTACCCCATGCTTTTTGCCCCCAATGTGAAAAATTACCTAACTGAAAAAGATTAGAACAAGGGTGCCTCTGGTGTTAGACAATGCCCCTGGTCATCCTAGGCGTGGCAGAGCGACTTTATGGGACATGGGGCTTCATTAAGGTGAAGTTTTTGCCTCCTAATACCACTCCTCTCCTGCAGCCCATGGACCAGCGGGTTATTTCCAACTTCAAAAATGTACAAAGCTCTGTTTGAAAGGTGGGTTTGTTTACCTCAAAAATCAACGCTCTAAAAAGTTTTGGAGATCCCTTTTAAAATCCTCAATTTGTAAACCTAATGGTGGCTTGGGAGAGTGACTAAAAGGACCTTGAACTCTGCTTGGGAAACTGTGGCCAAAAATTTTGTAGACAAAGGATTTTTGAAGGGTTTGAGGCTAACCCTGAGAATCCTGTGCCAATTGAGGATCCATTTTGGCTTGGGAAAGTCCTTGGGGTTGGAGGTTGAGTGAGGATGTGGAAGAGTTGGTGGAGGGGGACAATGAAACTAACCACTGATGAGCTGCTAGATCCTTCAACAGCAAGAGGCACACCTGAGGTTGCCGGAGGAGGAGAGGTTTAAGAAGTTGCCTACTTCAAAGATTAGAAATCTGTGCAAAGTGGCAATCAAACCTTCATGGATGAAAATCACCCTCACACAGCTATTGCAAGCCGTGCTGGTGATTATTACACTGACAATGTTGTGAAACACTTTAAGCAAGTCATAAAGGGCAGAGGTACAGGACTATGGACAGATATCTTGTCAGAAAAAGTCCAGTGACTCTGAAGCTGGCCTAGTGGCATTAAAAAAGAAGGAAATAACCCAGAAAAGGACTTCTACCTCAGAGTCCTAATGGAAGGATTCCCCTTCTAAACACTAACACACTCTCTCCTCCTCCCATCCCATCAATCATCACCAGATCTTCAATAAAGTAAAGTTCATTTAATTGTGCATGCCTTTTTCAGTTTGTATTATTAAAATTAACATTTCATGTGGTAAAAAATTTTTTCATCTTTGGCGTCTTGCGGATTAATTTTATTTCCATTATTTCTTATGGGAAAATTGTTGCATAACGATTATTTGCATACGATGAGCCCTCTTCAGTTAAAATCGTTAACCAGTCCCCTGGTTATATATATATATATATATATATATATATATATATATATATATATATATATATATATATATATATATATATATATATATATATATATATATATATATATATATATATATATATATATATATATATATATATATATATATATATATATATATATATATATATATTATATATATATATATATATAATATATATTTATATATATATATATATATATATATATATATATATATATATATATATATATATATATATATATATATATATATATATATATAAATAATTTTTTTTCAAAAAAGTTGGCTTTTTTTGTGTGTGTGTGTGTGTTGTGTGTGTGTGTGTGTGTGTGTGTGTTGAGGGGGTGGGTAGTGGGTAGTATTTGGGGTAGTAGTAGTTTTTATTATTAGTTGTTAATTATTGTTAGTTTTTTTGGGTTGTTAGTTAGTTTAGAAAAAATTGCACCACTGTATACTGGGATGCTCCCTGGTATAATATTAAACAAAATACAATTACCCAAAGTATTTACAAATATTCAAAGTAATTAATTTAAATAAAACCCCAAATACTGTACAGGGGAGCGTGTTTATACAGAAAATTAGGTTGGCTAAAGCAGTAAAATAAAAAACCATAAAGTGAAACATAACCTTTTTTGCATTTTCAAATCATATAAAGCCTGTAACAACATGTTTATATCATATTTTAAATGAACATTGAGCCGGGCCCAAAAAAAATGTTTTAAAGTACACATTCCTTACCTTAAAATTTTTTCACCCCTTAGCTTACAGTGAGTGGTTAATATTTTACTGTGAAAATCTGAATAAATGAAGAAGGGGTAAACTGAAAACTGCTATTAGCAAAATGCTGTAAAGAGGGCAAAGGGCCCCCTCCTGTTTTTCACTAGCCCACCTATCAGCTTCCAGATTTTCAATACATGACATATATCGACAAATTTTTTTTATCTCTTTAAAAAAAAAATGTATTCAAAAAAATTTTTAAAAAAGTAATAAAACAAAAATTAATACATCCCTGCTTGGTTTAAAAGGTTTTAAAAACGTTTGGAAAACTTGATCTTATTCTAAAAAAACTCCCAATGAGCGTTGGGAGGGACAAAAAATCAAAAATTTCAGCAGAATCAAAACATCAAAAGGCCCAGTACGAAAATCATCTACACATGATTGCCTGAAACATGTGTGGTTAAATGGAAATTTTTAGTGAACTTTCCATTGAAAAAAGATACAAATAAAAATATCCCAGGAAAATGTCCTTCTACCGGTGGTGGGAAATTTTTCATCAGAAACAGCAAAATATTTTCCCCCAGACATGGGCAAAGACATTCTGCTGGCCTGTGGAGCTAGGTTTCACACCTCATTTGGGTATCATTGACAGTAATATTCAATATTCAATTCCATGCCCTTTTTTAAAAAAAAAGCCCTTTTATTTATTTTCATTTTTCATACAAAAAAAAAATCAGTTCAGTAATTAAATCAAATTCCATGCCTACTTACTGCTAGGCATATTTAAAATTTGTAAATCACCTTGCAAATGCACTTCAAAAATAAACTTTTTAAAAAAAAAAGAAAATTTTAAATGGAAACATTTGTCCCAATTTTTCCCACCATAAAAAAATACTTACTTTAAAATTGGTTTTTTTGTTTTTAAATAATACGTATTTTATCATATGGGAAAGTGTTGAATGATGGTAAAAGTATTTTTTTGGGTCACCCCTGCCCCGTGGGAAAAGGGCCCACATTTTAAAAAAAAAAAATATGGTTTCAATTTGTCCTGCAAAAGAAACTGTTTGTTTTTTTTCCCAGTGAAAACCCTTTGATCTCCATGAAAAAAAATTTTTCCCCTTTAATTACTTTGTTTAAGGAATAAATTAAAATTTGAAAATTAAATTACCAAAGTTGTGAGAAACACAGCTGAAAAATTACCTTTGCTGAAAAAAAAGAAAGCAGTCACTCCCCCTTTAAAATACAGAGTTCCATTCCTAGGGTTTGTTAAAAAATAATTTTGTTGTTAAGGAAGGAGCATACTATAATGGTAGTGGGGTTTATGCCCAACCATCTCCGATATTGTTTTAATGCCCTTTTTCCCCATTTATAACATTTCTATATATTTGAAAATTTTTTAAAGTAGTGTTTGTATACTGTATTAAACCAGAAAAAGGGGAAATCACCCTCTAAATACATTATTTAAAAATGCTTTACTGGTCAGGGGAACTAAGAAAGGTCCAGTCGGGAAATACCCCGCAAGTGGGGAAAGGGGCAATAAAAAATTTAAATTATTTTTAAGAGGTAAAAAATTTTTTGTGGAGAAAACTAAATTCTGGGGGGAAAAAAACAATTTTTTTTGGAAAAAAACAATTTTTTTTAAAAAACTAACAATTTGGGGGAAATAAACCAACAATTTGGGGAAAAAACAAATCTTGGGGGAAAAAGGAAAATCTCTGTAAAAATTTAAAAATTTGGGGAGAAAACAAAATAAATTCCCTTTAACCAACAAGGGAAGAAAACTTATGAGGAGTAGCCATTTTTTATGTTTTTTCTTGAGAAGCACTTCATATGCAAAGGTTTTCTCAGAGAGTTATTATTTTTTTTGAGAACCAATTCAGTTTTTTCTGAGACTTTTGGGGTTCTTGCCCCCGGATCACCGGAAAATGGATCTTTTTCATGCCCCCTAAAACCTAAAAAGAGGAAAATAAATGATTCAAAAAGCTGGATGATTCAGACAATACCAAAAAAACAAACTTGTTGAAAATGGTAAAAAAACCCCGAAAGTTGATGAGTAAGACATGTGCAAATTGGGACTTTATTGGGAAAGTTTCCCCCTAATTGGGGTTTCTTCAGTAAAATAAAAACAGCATGTGTAGAAAAGCAGAGATGAACCATCATTGATGGACGGGTAACATCATCTTTACTTGCTCCCCTTCTTCTGTATTTGACGGAAGCCTACTGTGTTAAAAAAAATGTTTAAACAATAAAGATACCCAAACCCTTTGCCTTTTCTTATCAAAAAACAAATTAAAAAAGATGCCTAAAAAAATTTCCTTTTTAAAAAAGGAAAAAAAATTTAAAGGAAAAAGAATAAAATAAAAATTGACCATTTAAAGTTTAACGATAAAATTTTTATACCCCCTAACAAAACCTTTTTTAAAAAATAAACATAAATTAAACCCAAAATTTATATGACCAAAAAGGGAAAAACAGATACCCAATTGGTGACTGGGTGAACTTAAATGCATTTAATAGTGGAAATTTTTTTATGCCAAATAATGTTTTAATACATGAAAAACATTTTTTTGTACCACTTAAAAAAAAAAAATTTTTATTTGAATCTAAATGAGATTTTTAGTCAGGATCATAAAATAACAGAAATTTGTAAAAAATGCCCTTTGTCCATTGGGGTTTAACCAAATGACCAGTGGTTTTTTGTCTTATTTTTGGATCCATTATTTTGAGGTCTGTTAAAATGGGATTTCCCAATGTATACTCTAATTCAAAATATTTTTTTTAATAAATCATGTTTAAATACCATGGCAGAGTAAAAGAGAAAACAAACCCATCATTCATTTTATTGTTGTTTTCCAGAAACCCAAAGGATGGCACAAAAAAAAATTTTTTTTCCCAAAATCACAACATACATTCACACACACAAAAAAAAAAAAAATACCTAAATTTTTTTAAAAAAAAGGGTATTTTTAAACCTAATATAAGACCCCTTTTAGACTAAATAGTGAAATCCTAATAACAGGGAAAACCCCGTCTGCTTCATGAGAGTTTTCCTTTTACCGGAATGAATTTTCCTTTTTGGGGTTAGGTTTTTCACCCAAAGGGAAAATAGAGTGTTTCCCCCTTTTCCCTTTGGGAACGCATAAATTCCCCCCATTTCCTGGTGCCTATGTACTAAAAATGTCTTTGAAAAAGGGTAAACTCAGCCCTGGCCCAGCCCCCTCAACTATGATCAGTTGTATAGGCATTATGGATTTGCATTTCCCCATTAACATAAAATGAAAACCAGCCCGGGTTTGAAAATGGGTTTAGATTTTTAAAAGAAAACCCATATCTCAAAAAGATTAAATACTAACATTTTTACTATATATTTATAAATAAGTGTAAAATGTATAATTATGTACTATATAAATATGATGTACAGTATACATACATATATGTCCCTTTGTCCCATGGAAAATATTTTTGTTGACTTACAGTAACCAAATAAAATAAATTATTTACCTGATATCCATAGACTGGGGGGTGTTGTTGGAAAGAATTTTTAAAACTTTTGGGGCAGTTGTTCAGGCCCTGGTCCTTTGCAGTGTTTTAAGAACGGGAAATGAGGACATCCTAAAAAGGCTATCTGGTGGCGGGGTCAGGTGCCCCAGGGTTAAAGAACTGCTTTTATTCCCCGGGACTTTATAAACTGTAAAAAAAAAAAATTCATAACGATGCATAACTTTTTTTTTTTTAGAATATTAAAGGGGGAAAGCTCTGCCTGTAAGGGGTCATAAATTTCGGGGGAAAGGGGAATTTTATCGGGGTTTGACCAGACTCGGGAAAGAGCCCCAATTCCAGCCCAAAAAACCTGTTATCTTTTTAACCATAAAAGGGCCCCTAGAAAACAGTGAGGAATTTTAGAATCATCCAAGGGAAAAGTAGGGGGGCCATTGGTATACAAAGAGAAAACAAAAAATGACTGGAACCCAAGACTGTTAACAGCCCCCCATCAGGCAAAAGGAAAATTACCAATAGACCCTGGCCCCCTTTCAAGGGGCCGGACAGATACCCAAAATCGGCTCAATCAGCCAGGCTGTGGTTCCCACTGGATATGTGGGCCAGCAAAAAAGCCTGGTTGACCCGGAAAAAAACCCCAAGGGGGCCGGGGGTTTTAAAGGTCCCCCAAACCCACCCCCAAAATTGAGGGAAGGGGAAATAATTTTAACCCAAGAAAAAAAAATTTTAATTCTGGTTTTTATCTACCAAAAAATATTTAAGGGGTTTTCCGGGAAAGGTTGGGATGGTTAAACTTCGGCAAGGAAACAGATTGGTTCCCTTCTGTTTTTCAAAGACTTTAGTATTTTTTTTCCCGGTTGAAATTTACTTGCAGGGGTTTTCACCTGTTGGTTTCCTTTTGCTGGGGGGGAAAGGGGGGGGGGGAGGAAATCAAAGCCCCTTTGAAAAAGGGGGTTAGGAACCTAAAAAGGGGAGACAAAAGGGGGCCCATGCCCCCAAAAAGATGTTTTAAAGAGGCAGTTCACCTGGGAAGAAAAAGACCTGTGAAAAGAAAATTTTTAATTTCCCCCAAATTATTTGATGGTTTCCCCCTCCCCCAGGTAAATTACCCCTTTTCCCCCTTTTTGGTTTTAAAATTATTATTAAATTTTCGGGGGTTACCCAAACCCCACGGGGATTACAAAGCCGGGAGGAATAGGAAAGCATTCAGACTAGATTAAAAATTTTACCCTTTATCCTGGGGAATTAGTATACCTGGGGGGGGTTTTGGGGGGTCAATGCCCTCACCCCTTTTTAGATAACGGGGCCTTTTTTACAGGGATCGGGCCTGATAAAAGACGTTACCATTACCCAACACCAAACCCCCAAGGGCCAAACCCAAAGCCCAGTTGGTCGGGGAACGGTTTAAGGTTCCCCCGGCTCCTTTTTGAAGAAAATTGAGGGTATGGGAAGATTCAGTCTTGGTCCCTGACATTTATTGGGGTTATTTGCGACTATTTCCCCCTTGTTTTTCTTGAAAAGGAAAAGGATTTCCATGGGGATTTTTGGGACTAGTCCCCTGGTTTTTTCAAGTGAAATTTTTGGGATCTTTCCACCATTATGTGGATCAAGGATTCCAACTGTTCCCAATTTTGGTGCTTTATTGTACTTATAGGGCATGAAATTTCCCTTTTATATTCCCCAGGCCTGCTTTTTTCCCCCAAATTTAAGGGGGCCCATTAGTGTAAAAAAATTCCAGCCTAAAAGTGATTTAAAGATAATATCAGTGGCCTGGCATCCCTTAGTTTTAAAGGTTTCCCATTATCCATCCTATCTTTTCCCTGGGGGGTAGAGATTTGTTATGATCTTTAAAAGCGGATTCTATACATAACACCCCCCAGGTCCTTCACATTATTTTTTTGGTTTATTGTGTATTTGGAATTTATTTTTTTTCCCCAATTATTTTTCTTTTCCCTCCATTTTTCCAAGTGGAGTAATTAAAATTTTGTTTTCTTGAATTTGGTTTGTTTTTAAACCCAAAAAGACTTGGGAAAGTTTTTTTTGGGAAAATTTGCAGGGCTAAATTGATGACATTGCCATAAAAATTTCCCGGGGTATATCACGGGGACAGTGCCCCATCTCTGCGATATGGGGATGAGGGAAAGGGAGGGGAGAAAAGTCCTTTTACCTTGTAACAAAACTTTTCCCCGAAGTTTCCAAACTTTTTTGTTTACTATTACTCTGTTTTTTTTTTTTAAGGAAATTATAGAGCCATCTCCCAAATTTTCCCCCCGATTTTTTTTAACACTTTTTGAAAAAATTACCTGATCACAGTTGTAAAAGGCTTTCACAGTCTTTGTATACCATCTGCATTTTTTTTTCCCGGGGGCACCAAAAAATCACAAGGGGGTTAAGAAAATAAAATTAAGAGAACCTTTTTTTTTTCAAAACTGAAAAATCTTTTTTCATAATTTTTTTAATTTTTTGTCACATATATTTACCATTTATATTATTTGTAATACTGTATATTTTTGTAAATATTTTTTGGGTCAAATTAATTGTCCAGGGTAAGATTTTCCTTTATTATCTTGGCCCCCTTTAAACTAAAAGCACACTATTTTGGGGTCCCCCCGGGTCTCATTATCATAACCCCAGAAACAAAGGGGTCCTGGAATGGCCCTCAGTTAAAACTTTACAAGTTTTTAAATTTATTTTTTGGGAAAAATGCAAAACCCCTTGGGTTTCAGTGCAGGGGCAATGGAAGGAATAAATTTGACCCAAGGGAAATAAAGTGAAATTCCCCTTTGATCATGAGCCCTCACGGGCATTATACCCCCCTTAGTATAGCTCTGCTATATCTTAATTTTTATCCAGCATTAGTCACTGTATGTGGTGTTAAATGCATTTTGCAGTCCAAAAAAATGTATTTCATCTATTCCCCCCTGCATCAAGGCCCAAAACATTACGGGGTTGATCCACGTGAGTTAAGGCCTTAATAAGTGTCTCATGGGAATTTCTTTGGGAACCCTTTTTGAAGAACTCCAATAGATTTTAGACTTGGGCTCCCCATCCATGATAATTTTTTGTGGGGAAAACAATTTAAAATTTAAGAGCTTTCCTCTGGAATGGGGGGGGTTTGTTAGGTAAGGTTTTTTAGGGAAACCCGGGCAAGTGTTTCCTGAATCGGTCTTAGCTATACGATCGCAGCCGGGGCTTTTGGTCATCTATGGAGGCCTTCCACTGGCTGACCCGTCAACCACGTTAAAAAAATTGTATGATTTAAACCCTTAAATTGGTATAAAAGGAGGGGAATATGCATTTTTATGGGGGGAGGGGTAATTTTATTTAATCTTTATTCAAAAGCATTAATTCCCCAGGTCAAAAGCATCTGGAGAATGGGGGGATACTAGTTTGATCAGTGAGGGGGAAAAATTGGGTCCAACCTTGGGCAAGAGCCCTTTAAAGGCATCAAGGCACCAACCTTTAAAAAGGGTTATGATACCCGAAATCATGATGGTTTTCAGAATAAAGACCCCCCCAATTTTGTTCCCAAAACCTCTTCCTGACCATCTTCCTTAAGAATTTTTGAATTTGCCCGTTTGGGGTATTGATTTGTAGTTTTGTGCCCCAAATTCCCATCCCCCTTTTTGGAAAGTTGGAAAAAACATTATTATTTCCCACTATAACTTTTCTTTGTGTGTCCCAAATTTTAATTCAAGATCCCCAGCAAGGGCCAAAGACTGCCCCTTTTTTTTCATAATACATGGTATATCCTTTGGGCCCCCTGCTCTTTTTTGGGCCCTATAACAAAAGAACACCACCACCTTTCAAGGGTTTCTTCTAATTGGGGGGGTGGGGCTCAAAGGGGGTATAATGTTGGGCAGGAACTAAAATGTATTTGGACTGAAGCGCACTTTGGAAAAAAGGGTTTTCCCCCTTTAATATCCTTTATACCGCACACGTGCCCCTTTTACATTTGTTGGGGATTTTATACCCCCTTTAAACCTCTTTGGCAGGGGTTAAAAAAAGTTGATGTGTTTTAATTGAGGGTTTGGATGGGTTTTTCATTTGGTTTAAAAATACTTAAAAAATTTTGAAATTTTTCCCCCGTATAACTTAAGAATGTCACTTTTTCTCAACCTTTCCCAAATTTTAAATTGGGTTAATTAAGGGGGAGCTTGTAGGTCTGCTTGGGAGATGTTATTTAAAAAAAAAGGGGACCATTCTTACCCTTCTGAAGCATTGATGAAAAATTTAAAATACATTTTTTAGAATTTAACAACATTTTTTTAGTTACCCTTTTAACCATTTTAAATCCTACAAATTAAAGAATAAGTATAATTCAAACATTTATTTTTTCGATGCTATACTCCCGCATATCCTTTAAAAGCCAGATAACTGATGTAAAAAGTCATTAAAAACCACTCTAAATGATTTCCATTATATAACGGGGGGATTCCCCCCCGAAAATTAAACCCTTTTAACTTTCAAGCAAGCAAATTTGGGGGAATAATCTTTTGGAAAACCCCTACCTTTTACGAGGATTTTTGTATAAAATAATAATAATAATAATAATAATAATAATAATAAAAATTTAAAAAAAAATATATTTCCCTTTCAACGTTTCTGAAAATTAATTATTATTTAATTAAAAAAAGAAAAGCTTTAAACCCAAAAGGGGTATACAGCGCTGGGGCAGGGGGGAACGGGGGTTGGGTTTGGGAAAAAGGGGGGATGGGGTTAAGGGGTTTCGGGGAACAGCGGGGCAGGGAAAGGAGGGGTGAGGGGGAAAAGAACTGAGGGTAGAAAATGGAAATGCTGGGGTCATCAGAATTTGGGAAACCCAATTATACTTTAAAATGCCACTTTCAGAAAGTCACTTGTTATGCAGGATTTCGGGGAAATTAGGTGGGGTTTTTTTCCGGTGACCCACCAGTAGACTAACACCCCTAATTATTTCACCGCTAGGGGAACAGAGACAGCCCGGTATTTGGGGAAACCCCGGTTTTACCCCTATCGGGGACGAAACCCTGGGCCCCTTTTGAGAGCCGGGGTTGGGACCAATCCCAGCTACAAAAAAAAATGGCCTATTTTTGACAATTTTAACCCCAGCTCCGGGGCTCTGATCCACAGTTCCTGAGTCTTTTTGGGGGTGTTAAACTTCCCAAAAGCTCCCAGTGTGAAAAATTTAAGTCCTGGGGCTTTTAAACCTTTTCTTTCTCCTAAAAACCCCTTTGGGTTGAAGTATAGTCATGAGTCTGGATTAAGCCACAGCTGCTCTACCTGTTGGGTGGTTTGAGACAGCTACATCACCGGGGGACCGGGGGATAGGGGGGGGAATTGAGGTTATGGATGGGGGGGGTAAAGTCTAGTTTTTATTCATGAGGCCACGCTAAACTATTAGGGATCACGTAATGCTAGCTGATTATTATTATAATCATGGGGCGCGCCAAACCCGAGGAAGCAAAAATGAGTGAGTAGTCTGCACAGTAAGGCACCACCATGCACTTCCGTCGTACGGTATTCTAAGAAACGGTGGGGCTCCCCCCCAAAGGGCGGTTTATTTCCCCCCACACCCTTCAAAGACGGTGCCTTATACCTGGGAGAGAGCCTTGATCCGAGGAACTGGGCCACCCCGTTCCCCGGGGAAAGAAATATGATGCCCCATTCCCAAAAATCGATGATGACCCCCACAGGTTTAGCGATTCCCCCTAAATAATATGAATAATAATAATTATCTTAAGGAGAATTTGGGTTTAATTTTTCCCCGGGGAAAAGTATAAAATTCCCCAAGGGTCATACAGCCCCGGGTGGAAAAATACCATTTTTTTTCAAAAGGGGGAACTCTAGACCTTTTATCAAAGATTCCCCCAAATCACCCCACCCCTTTAAAAAAAAATTTTGTTAGTACGTGTAAGAGAGGGGGACTTTCAAAGGGGCCCCTGACCTCCTTTTCCCCCACCTATCATAAAACCTTTTATGATTTCCCCCCAATTTCCCGTGATACCTATACTAATGTATATCCCGGTAAAATTTATTTAGAATTGTTCTATCGGTAAAAGTGCTCTTTTTTAATCCAAAATTTACCTTCATTATCAAAAATAGTTTTAAACTGTAAAAAATTTAAAATTAAACTAAACTCGCCAAGTAAAATGCCCCACACATTTTTTGGGGTTTTACCTGTTGTGGCAATTTGCCCGTTTTTGGTATATAAGAATATCACCCCAAAAAAGGGGGAAAGTGTTAGGTAACTCAAAACCCAGTGACAAAAAAAAGTTTAGATTTTAAAAATTGAAAAAATTTTAAAATTTTATATATATATATATATATATATATATATATTTTATATATATATATATATATATATACCGAATGGTAAAATTGGTCAATTAGCAAAAAACTTTTAAAAAATTTCTCTTAACGTTAAAAAAACTGAGTATATATATTTTTTTTTTTAAGTAAAAAATTTAAAAATTTTGTAACAAAAAAACCTTTGAAAACTTACCCAATTAAACATAACAAGTGCAATTTAATTTAACCCAATCCCCCTAAATATATTTTAGGAAAATTTTTAAAAAAAATTTTAAAAATAAAAAACCAAGAAAATATTTTTTTCGTTAGGTTCAGAATGACTTTTTCGAAATTAATGCATACAAAATTTTCGCTTGCCTTTTTCGGCAAGAAGAGGGTTTCTATTTAAGGCAAAATCTTAAAACCTATTTTGGCAGAAAAACAAACACACACACACACACACACACAACCCCAAAACACACACAACCAAAAACAAACACACACAGTAATTGGCCCATACTGGAACAAATCCAGTCTGGGAAACCACACCTGGTTAAACACTCAAAAAGAGAAAGTACAAAGGGTTTTCAACAAGGCTGTTTCCCCGAGCTCAGGGGAAAGTCTAGGGGAAAAAGGGTTGGGGAAAACGGGCTGACGACACTGGAGGACAGAAAGGTCAGGGGGGACAAGGGTAACGACATACAAGATTTGCGGGAATAGACAAAGGGGGGAAAGTGGATGTTCCAGAGGGGGGGAAAGAAACAAGGGGGCACAACTGGAAGCTGAAGCTCAGACGAGCCCCAGGGGCGTTAGGGATTTCTTCAGCCTTTGGGGTTGCCCAAATGGAATAGCCTGAAAAAGGGAAAAGGGGCAGGAACCATCTTTGTTTTTAAAAAGAGGTTTACAAACTCAGGGAAACCAAAAGAGAAAAGGGCCAGTAAAAGGTTTTAGTGAAGAGGGGAGAGGGCTGAGTTCGACCCCGCAAACCCCAATTAGGTGAGTACAATTGGGGGGAGGCACACACACACACACACAAACTAAAAAAAAAAAAAAAAAAAAAAAAATATATATATATATATATATATATATATATTTATATATATATGCCAACTGCATACCACCTTTACACCACAAGTAGAAAATCTTTAACCCCAAAAAGGGGGGTTAATGTAAATTCAGTGAAATACAAAGGTCCCAAAAGGGAAATTACATTGATTTTTGAGTTTGCTGAGTTACATCTATATATTGGGAAATTTCATTTTTGTGGCCCCTACAGCCATGGGCCTCAAGAAAACCCAAAAAAATTCATTTTTTACTATGTAAAATGGACTAAACTTTGGGGTTTATAGGGGAAGGGGGGAAGCAAATTTAGTGGCCGGAGAGAGGGGGCTGAGTGGCCCCACAATGAGCTTTTTCATCAGGTTTAATGGTTTAAAAATGAAACCCGATCCACAGTGTTGTGCTGGCCCTCACTATACTTTTGCATCATTCCTTCCCTTGAAAAAATATATATATATATATATATATATATATATATATATACACAAATATATATACCTAGAATTCTTAACGGATCTTTTTTTTTCCCAAAACCTACTGGAAAATGCTTGTGTTTTTAAAGGTTCAACCAGGGAGGTATGAAAAATTACCCAAGGGCTGGTGAATGTGAAGATATCTTACATGTTAAGATATATTATATTTAAGGGGGGTGTTAAACCCTAGGGGTTTTGGGTTTAGTGCCTGGGGGAAATATATCAGTCTGATCCAAGGAGTGTGTCTCACACATTCCGTAAATCAAGAATCTTTCACCAGCATCAACGTACCCCTCTTGAAACTATTTTTATATTTAGAAGGAAGAGCTAAATCCGTACGAGTCACAGCGCCCGGGAAACGGAAAGCAATCAGGTGCAATCTAAGGAAAAGGAGGACAAGTTCAACTGAGTGCATGAAGATATCCCTCAGGAGCATCAAGGAACCTGCCTTGAGAGGTACCACCCTTGAAGGGTGGGTACTTTATAACATACAACGCAGCAGTAATGGTGCCCACTTGTTAGCTCTACTCCCGCCCACCCGCTCTTAACACATTACAACTACATCACACTAAAACTATTTGTGCACCTTCTTATCTTTAACACTTATCAGTTTCTCTGCGCGTTAGTTATCTTTTATTCAGATTCTTGACACAAGTTTAGATTTTTACCACTATTATTTGTGTAAAGTAACTAATGTAACTAACTTGTAAGGTTAAACACTTGGCTTATTTCTGTTGGGATCCTTGTGATACATAAATATAATATACATGAATACATCAGTCATTTTTAACAAAACAATAAAAGATACATATATCAGATACATGATTATCAAGTTAGTTTCCTGTACTTTATTAGCAGTAACAACAAAAAAGTCATACTAAAATGAATAAATAATTTAAATGAAAATATAGTTACTTAAATATATGTTATAATTATTTTTAATCCTATTAACAGTACAAAGTAAATATGGATATACAGTATCCTGTATTGTACACGATTATCACACGCATGAACAAAATCGATCAAGCTACATAAATACTTCGTTGGTATAGATACATGCCGCTTTATCTTCTAAATTTATAAATGTTACCAATAAAAAGCAATATAAATGAATATATTATACCAAGGTTATATAAATATTTTAAATACAAAAATCATTCCTCTTTATTGTGTTGTATGACCCCAATGGAAATAAATCACAATTTACTGTCATCTTAAAATTAAATTTCTAAATAATGTGTAATATAAAGACTACTGTAAAAATTGAACCTATGCATGAAACCTAAATACAATCTTAACCATTCGGGTTTAGTGTTTTCTTGTGAATATAAGCTTTAAAGCCGAAGGGTCGTGCAGCAGCAATAATAATAAATTAGTGGCAAGGCTAGACAATCCTAGCTGTAATGAAGAACTGCAGTATGCCAACTGAGCCATTATCATTTTCACGAGGGAAACACTTAAACCCATAGGTATCTTGGCACCTGGGAATGGGAGGAGGCAATAAGATTCGATCCAATGAAGAGGACAGATTCAATTCCTTGGATCAAGAGCCCTCGCCTGCATCATGACACCAAGGGAACCGGACTGTTTTTCATTCGTGTATCAAATTAATTTTAACACACATCTAAATTATTAACAAATCACTTATTACTTAGTGTTTTAAAATCTAAATTTGTCCAATTTAAAACTATAATTACTTGCTCTCTGCGATAGTTTCACCGTCATTCCCATACATAGCCTTTCTCACCCATTCATTGTACGCCATATTATTATTATTATTATTATTATTATTATTATTATTATTATATTCATAGGAAAGTGCTATAATATGGGTCATTTGCGCCTGACGTACTTATGGCAGTGCTCACCCTCACATGACGCATGCATGCAACTTTGAGGCTAGTGCTTGTGCTCCTGTCCTCCCGCATGCTGCATAGGAGGCCTTGTACTCCCGCATGACTTGATCATGCAGCCTAGGAAGCCTTGAACTACTGCCTCTGACTTTTTCTATGCTGCTTAGGCCTTGTACTCCTGCAACCTACTCGCGCATGCTGCAGAGAACTTGTTCTGCCCCTGACTCAAGCATGCTGCCTAGGCCTTGTACTCCTGGCTGAATTATTAATGTTGCCTAGGAGGCCTAGTACTCCCACATGTCACAAATGCCTGGAGGCATTCTACTCAAATATCTGAATAACACATGCAGTCTATGAGGTCTTGTACTTCCACATCTAATGCACGCATGCACTTTAGGCCTCTTGCTACATCTGATACACATGCAGCCTAGGAGGCCAGTGTTTGTGCCACTTATATAAAAAGCAGAGAGAACCTTTACAGCCTATGTAAATTACCTAGCACCTAAATTATTGGGAACGCCTGAAGTTCTTCAAACTGTACTACTAAGAATGTAGACAAGAAAGATGCACTGTAATCTACACCATGAAAATTCTAAAGTGATTGGTCCCAAATCTACAAAGCGAAATAGCTTCCTACAAAAGCAAGAGGCTCGGCAAATAGTGCAAAATCCCCCAATGAAAAGCAAAGATTTAATTATGTTAAGAGATAACTTGTTGAGTGTCAAGGGAACAAGATTTTTTAACACCCTTCATACACAAGGGAAATTACAAGGAGACTCTTAGATGCCACAGCCCCTCCTGATCAGAGGGGCTGTGGTGCCTATAATGTATTGTGTATGGCAAGCAGTAACAGCCTGAATTATCAGGTTGTCAATTGGGAATGTGACAAAGGGGCCAGTGACCCCTGGAACTGTTTGCTGGTAAATACCCCCCCACCCCCACCAATGTACACATGCCCTAGAGGCCAAAACTTGTGCCCAAACTCGGCTCTTACACATGCAATCTACAAACCATTCTTGCATGATATACCCAAAGGTATATCATGCCACAAGCATATGGAAAACAATATATGTGTATTCTTATTCTCATTATCTGTAATCCTCACAACCAGCAACTCACAATCAGTGACAAACACATAACAATATGTACTAGACATGTATCTCTCACACCTCATGTACTGTATGTGCCATCTTTGTATCAGCAATGTATCGCTTAAATTCTGTACCACATTATGTAATAAAATATACCTATTGGTAAAAAAGAATGAAAAGATGGGGTGATACGGGAAGCGGAATATTCAAATGGCTTCTGGAAGAAATCCAAATATTCTTCCTTGAAGCCTTTTTATCCACTTCTCCGAGGCTATGGGTCCTACAATTTACACCATTAAATACTATATTGCATGTGTTAACCAGAAGACAATTTCGGGAGTCACCGCCTCAACTGCCCGGTCCAAGACCAGGGTTCACTAAAGGAATGGAAAGCAATCAGATTCAAAGGATGGGAAGTGTAGCTCCAATTTCCTGGATCAAGAGCTTTTCACCTGCATCCAGACACCTCCCTTGAATTGTGATATGCATGCAGATAAGAACGTTACATGGTGCTGTTTAGTCACTGCATTACCATATATGTGCCCTTTGTTATAAATCTGTCTATCTTCACTATGTATCTTTTTTTTGCTATTTTGTTCTCATTTTCACTAGGATCATTTTTATTATAATCAGGTAAGCACCAAACCCATATGGCCCATTAATGCCAAGAATGCAGGGGTAAACAAAAAGAGGTGAAAATGTTTTTGAAGGGCAAGGGTAAAGGAAAGGAGAAAGTCTGCTGCAATTTAGTGACAGTCAAGAAATTCATTACATACATGATTTGTCAGGATGTGCTGATAGTCCAAACATTTACCTATCTGTGTGTGCTGATAGTTCAGTCCTTTAATTTACTGTCCCATTTTTGAGAAAGTATTTTTGATTACTCCATGGCATGCATACTCTATACACCTCTTTGGGAGTCCCTCTTTTAAAGGTGGAACTCTAAAAGATGGAGACAGTGTAAGCATGCCAGGGCATTGAAAGATGAAGTGACAATTTTCTCTAAAGAATGGGACAATCAGTCAAAAGATATTGGACTATTACATAACCTAAATTCAGGCAAAGCAGCACTGGACAACCCTCCATGACATGACCATGTGTGAGTATGATGTGACCAATCCACAAGCACAACTAAGATTTGATGAAAAACTCTATAGTCACTAATGCAGACCAACACTGCCAAAACAATTACACAAGAGTCAAGCTACAACAGCACTAAGAAATCCACATCTTTATGTCCCTTTATCTTATTTAGGCTGTCTTATTTTGTATGGCATGGTCATATCTCCTCTTGAGAAAGAGAGAGAGAGGAGCATGATTTATACTGCAGTGAGATGACAAATAAAACTTTCTATAACATGATAAATTTGTACATTTAGTAAGCAAAATAATAATTTTTAGGTCAGGAAAATGTGCACAAGGAGTTTCATCACAAATCAACAGCAACAGTACAAGCAGGACATTTGATCCTAGCCTGCTGGCATTGTCTGACTTAAAATACACAAACAATGTATTCGCCGTCACACCTTAGTCCCCAGCTCTGAGCTGTTGGCCTTAAGCTACTCACTCATCATTTGGTCAGTAGTAAGTTTAACTACAGTAATATGATATTATGGTACATACTGTAATTGTCCTCTGTATAATACGATGAAATATCAACCAGTAATTGAAATTACGTATGCAAATGCAGTTGTAATCTATTGTAATAAAAAAAAGCACTGCTGTACATCAATAATTGCTAGTGACTTGTTTTAATTAAAACTAATTTTCATTTAGTAAGATAAATGTAATATAATCCAACCTATTAGTGTGTGATGAACAAGCCATAAATCCAATGACTCTCCACAGCTCAATACATTTACTGATAACTTCCTAAGCACAACAGTCACCAATGCATTTATTCAATAATTACTCTTGAGTCTATGCTATCCTTGCACTTCAAAGGGGTTGCCTTGATACTGCTGATGGGCTCTCGAGCTAAGGAATTGGTGCTATTTTTACCTTCCTCAGATCAAACTTGATTATCTCCCATTCCTCAGGTGCTGTTATAACCCATGTATAAAATAAGTCGTCCTCCTATTTTAAATAATTCCGTTTCAGCAAGAACAAATAAGAAAAATGTGGTAAGAATGCTTGGCAGTAATGCTGAGTAAATGTAGGAAAATTGGTGTAGGTGATTGAATATGTACATCTCTCAGCCACATTCTTCCTCAAGCATTCCTACATTTCACCATCTCCACCAATCTACCAGGTAGACAGACACTTGGTGCAAAGCAACCAGAATTATAAACAGGGTTTCACTCTGGATAGAGGTTTATCAAGTCATCTTTAACATGACTTTATAAAGTTCAACCCAGAGCAAAATAGTCTATAATACAATTTTTTTTCTGAACCAAGTGTCAGTCTGCCATACACGATGGCAATACCTGCCATTCTACATATCAATCTGCCCTGTAATAAAAACTATTTTCTTATCTCCAAACATGCATGATATGATTACAATACATACAAGCAATGCACTGATAATGCAGAGCCCCCTTTACCCGCATCATTCTCAACACCAAAATAAAAATAATTAGATTCACAAGAGGTCTAATAAGCTTTAATCAGGTTTCAGACTGGGCCCCTCTTTCTACCTGCCCAGGTTTTCCTTTTTTCATACTAACCCACTTTTTTTTGCATCATGCTAAATATATACAGTATTGTACATGTGTTACTGTACCAGAAAATAAAACTATTTAATCAGGTTTGATCAATGGAAAGCTAGGGTAGCTCCAATTCTCTGGATCAAGAGCCCTTCACTAGCATCAAAGCACTCCTCTCCCCAAGAAGGGGGTGATACAGTGCAGATAAAACAATCAGCTATGTCATCATCTGCCATGACACCCCCAGCCATAACTAATCTAGAATTACATTATAATTATTATTAATTTGAAATGCTAAACTTGTGTGGATCATTTGGCACAACTTACACACATTTTACTACTTATAATTAAAATAATAATGATAATAATAGACCTAGGTAGTAGGTTGGTAGACAGCAACTGCCCAGGGAGGTACTACTGTCCTGCCAAGTGAGTGTAAAACAAAAGCCTGTAATTGTTTTACATGATGGTAGGGTTGCTGGTGTCTTTTTTGTCTCGTAAACATACACAAGATTTCAGGTACGATTTTACTTCTACTTACATTTAGGCCATGCTACACATGCATGTACAAGCATATATATACACACCCCTCTGGGTTTTCTTATATTTTCTTACTAGTTCTTGTTCTTGTTTGTTTCCTCTTATCTCCATGGGGAAGTGGAACAGAATTCGTCCTCCATAAGCCATGCGTGTCATAAGAGGCAACTAAAATGCCGGGAGCAAAGGGCTAGTAACCCCCTCTCTTGTATACATTACTAAAGTTAAAAAGAGAAACTTGTTTTTCTTTATGGGCCACCCTGCTTTGGTGGGATACAGCTGGTTTGTTGAAAGAATAAGAATAATAATAATAGAATCAACTAAACACTAAACCTAGACTACTTGTCTTATAAACCACCATCACTGACCATATTCTATTTTCTCTTCATAGTCTACCTGTCTGGTGTCTACCTGTTGATGGTTCCAGGGGTCATCTCTGTGGCCCAGTCCCAGAACAGGCTGCCTTGTTCATGGCAGAATCAGTCAAGTTATTGGGGCTAGCAGTATGCACTACTTTCTGCTGCCTTTTAGTATTCATATTGTTCTGATAAGAATATCTGCAGTAGTGGTTCTGTTTAATTTAAAATATTATATGAAAAAAATTGCATTAATAATTATTAATTTAGGTATGATAAATGTTTTTATGATGAAATAATTCCAGGAGAATAGCCAAGGCAATTAAATAATGGATAAACTAAATAAAACTACACGTAATAATATGACAAATAAGAATTAGAATCGCCAAACATGGAGCACCTTGAAGTAATGCCTATTAGCTCTCGAGTGGTATGTCTGAACGCCCCTCATCTGAAGTCACTGTGTGTGTTCGAAGCTCTCTCACGAACCCTAGGATGCTACTACAACCATCATCGCCCACAGGTAATTCGATTTCACTTGATATAACTCTACCAATATACCAAACTACTTTTCGTACATTTGGTACCTGATGTTTAGTCACCCTACCTTGGTGGGAAATAACCAACATGATAAAAAAGTATGGTACAGTAAATGTACTAATTATTATTTTATTATTAACACACTGGCCGATTCCCACCAAGGCAGGGTGGCCCGAAAAAGAAAAACTTTCACCATCATTCACTCCATCACTGTCTTGCCAGAAGGGTGCTTTACATTACAGTTTTTAAACTGCAACATTAACACCCCTCCTTCAGAGTGCAGGCACTGTACTTCCCATCTCCAGGACTCGAGTCCGACCTGCCGGTTTCCCTGAATCCCTTCATAAATGTTACTTTGCTCACACTCCAACAGCACGTCAAGTATTAAAAACCATTTGTCTCCATTCACTCCTATCAAACATGCTCACGCATGCCTGCTGGAAGTCCAAGCCCCTCGCACACAAAACCTCCTTTACCCCCTCCCTCCAACCTTTCCTAGGCCGACCCCTACCCCGCCTTCCTTCCACTACAGACTGATACACTCTTGAAGTCATTCTGTTTCGCTCCATTCTCTCTACATGTCCGAACCACCTCAACAACCCTTCCTCAGCCCTCTGGACAACATTTTTGGTAATCCCGCACCTCCTCCTAACTTCCAAACTACGAATTCTCTGCATTATATTCACACCACACATTGCCCTCAGACATGACATCTCCACTGCCTCCAGCCTTCTCCTCACTGCAACATTCATCACCCATGATTCACACCCATATAAGAGCGTTGGTAAAACTATACTCTCATACATTCCCCTCTTTGCCTCCAAGGGCAAAGTTCTTTGTCTCCACAGACTCCTAAGTGCACCGCTCACCCTTTTCCCCTCATCAATTCTATGATTCACCTCATCTTTCATAGACCCATCCACTGAGATGTCCACTCCCAAATATCTGAATACATTCACCTCCTCCATACTCTCTCCCTCCAATCTGATATCCAATCTTTCATCACCTAATCTTTTTGTTATCCTCATAACCTTACTCTTTCCTGTATTCACTTTTAATTTTCTTCTTTTACATACCCTACCAAATTCATCCACCAACCTCTGCAACTTCTCTTCAGAATCTCCCAAGAGCACAGTGTCATCAGCAAAGAGCAACGTGACAACTCCCACTTTATGTGTGATTCTTTATCTTTTAACTCCATGCCTCTTGCCAAGACCCTCGCATTTACTTCTCTTACAACCCCATCTATAAATATATTAAACAACCACGGTGACATCACACATCCTTGTCTAAGGCCTACTTTTACTGGGAAATAATCTCCCTCTTTCCTACATACTCTAACTTGAGCCTCACTATCCTTGTAAAAACTCTTCACTGCTTTCAGTAACCTACCTCCTACACCATACACCTGCAACATCTGCCACACTGCCCCCCTATCTACCCTGTCATACACCTTTTCCAAATCCATAAATGCCACAAAAACCTCTTTAGCCTTATCTAAATACTGCTTACTTATATGTTTCACTGTAAACACCTGGTCCACACACCCCATACCTTTCCTAAAGCCTCTTTGTTCATCTGCTATCCTATTCTCCGTCTTACTCTTAATTCTTTCAATAATAACTCTGCCATACACTTTACCGGGTATACTCAACAGACTTATCCCCCTATAATTTTTGCACTCTCTTTTGTCCCCTTTGCCTTTATACAAAGGAACTATGCATGCTCTCTGCCAATCCCTAGGTACCTTACCCTCTTCCATACATTTATTAAATAATTGCACCAACCACTCCAAAACTATATCCCCACCTGCTTTTAACATTTCTATCTTTATCCCATCAATCCTGGCTGCCTTACCCCCTTTCATTTTACCTACTGCCTCACGCACCTCCCCCACACTCACAACTGGCTCTTCCTCACTCCTACAAGATGTTATTCCTCCTTGCCCTATACACGAAATCACAGCTTCCCTATCTTCATCAGCATTTAACAGTTCCTCAAAATATTCCTTCTGTACTAATATTGCCATAAAATAACTGAATTATCTTAGGTAAAAAGCACAAAATTTATGGTATTCATGCAGGTTTTATAATGTATCTGGTTCATCAATGTCTGCATTCTCTACAAAGACTGAACACAAGAAAAAAGTCTAATAACATCATGCATGGCGTATCATTATTCTTCCATAAAATATGAATAAATTAGCTATTTATTCTGCTATTCTATATATTTTCTATATGAAGCAGACATTACATCAAGTATTTACTATTAAAGTACATATCCATATCCTACATCAACTATGATATAACCTATAATTATGCACCAGAAATATGTGGTCTTGGAGTTACAAACATGGCTTGGCAAGTCTTCTGTTAAAAAACATGAGCAAAGACTCAAAGATACTAGAGCTAAGACCAGGTAATGGACAACAAGAGAGGTGAAAGCAAAGTAATGTTACAGGGTACAGTACTTAAATGTGGTGTCAGCTGGTTGGTCATGTTTTTTTTAGGTTTACAGCTTACCGGCTACCTAAAAGTCTTTGAACCTGCTTGTCACATGTATACCACCAGTTGGGGATACTATCCCATAAAATAGGCATTACAGTAAACTCTCAGTGTATATACATAAAGAGATACATACCTCTCAATGTACCTGCTCTTGGTGTCACCCTCCTAGCATCCAAGATGTTGCATAGCACGTTTAAAATGTTTTTAATGACCAAAATTAAATCACAACATCCGTAATCAAGACCCTTATCACAACCAATGTAGTGGGCCTCTCATTTATACCAAAAATACATAAAAAATTAATACCTGTACTACTATTGGTACGGCACTATTACATAACACTCGAGCATTATATTTAACACTACAATTCATAGTACAGCAATTTTACACTAGCAACTGTTTCTCTTCCCAAATAATTATCAACTAAACATGTGAATTTGTTTTATTAATGTTTTTATCTTTCAGATTGTATCTTGCCAGGGCGTGGTGAGACTTCCAGCCCCGAGGATTGTACGTATACGTGGTCATGCATCTCACACCCACACCCCTGGTGATATACCAATGCTCCACACTACCATACAGGTATCAGCTAATATTATTCTTTGACTTTTACAATACAGCACATTATTTTGTAAATGAATGTACAGTGGTACCCCGAGTTTTGGCCATACATAATTCGTTCCAGAAGGCTGTTTTTGTGCCGTTACCAAACGAATTTGTTCCCATAAGAAATAATGTAAATTAAATTAGTCCATTTCAAACCCCCAAAAATATACTTACAAAATCACTTAAAATAACACAACTTACATAATTGTTCGAGTTGGGAGCTGTACGAAACTCGGAGTACCACTGTACTGATAATATTTTTGGATCATATTGTAACAAGTTACCAGGAATGAGAGATGAATCTCACAGCACTAAAGTGTTGCAAAACAAGCTTCTGGGTTGCAAATTATTATTACAGACTTATATAACTGTATGTATGGATAAGCACAAAACTTAATGGCCATACAGTGCCTGGGAAATGAGCAGTAATTAAGGTTGATCTATGGAAAGGAAGGTAGCTTCAATTCCTCAGATCAAGAGCCCTTCATCAGCCTCAAGGTACCCAAGGGTTACAAAAGCTTGCTAATTCATTCTGGCAGACTGAAAAGTTACTGTGCTCTCTTACTGACCCTTTCACGAGTGACCGAATAATACTCACTTTGTAATACCACAATTATCTAAATTTTTTCTTGGCAGATGGGGACATACCTTGTGTTTCATCTCACAGACTGGGCACATGTAAGACAATGTTACTTGGTACTCAATGGCATAGAAAAAGTTCCTCGGACAAATGTTCCACCAAGAATCATACTGGAGCGTATTCACGGTTCGGAGGTTTCACAATCGCTATCTCTTAAAGGTAATGTAAAATGATAAGCTATTCTAAAATACAAAGAATTACAATATAATCTGTTTCCAGATTTAAAAGGTAACATTATTTGGTACTAATGTTTTCCATGGTTATATTCAGTTATGCATGCACTACACTGTATTTTTAGGAATGATATTATAGCATTTGCTGAGAAGCAGCTCCACCTTCTGGACTCCACTTCATGGCCATTAATTGAGTGATGTAATGATTCCTCTTCCTAAGTTACTTACAAGAGGAATCATTACATCAGTCAACTAACAACCATGAAGTAGAGCAGAAACTGGGACTACTACTCAGCAAATATTCATATTAGAATACCCTCATATGCATACCTACACACCTTCCTATACATCTACATACACTTTTATGCATGTCTACACAAAACAGCCTGGCCAGTCAGAGATCAAGCCATGATTAGGGGTTGGAAGTTCAAGCCTCTACCACTTCTTGTGTTCCATGACACACAGGTTTAAAAAATACAATACATACTCCGTGCCTGAATTTTTCAGCAATATAAAATGGGTCTTCATATTTCAGCCGAGATGCACCAAAATGAAAACACCAGAAATAGTGTTAGCCTGACAAGATTGCACACCTCGCCCTTCCTGGCACTTGTATCACAACACCTGAGAGATCCCACCAGCCTCCCAACTCCAGCAAGAAATCCAGCCACAAGAAGAGATTCAGATTACTGCAATAACTCAAGACAACCAGGGAAACTTGCAAGTTAATAACAGTATGCACATGGTAAATGACCAAAATAAAAGATACAGAAGAAAATGAATGGAACAGATGGGCAAAATTAGCAACAGCATTGCCAGATCATCCTTAATATGGCTGAGACAGAGGACATAACATCATTACTGGATGAGGATGAAGATGAAAACACTTCAGATACATCTGATGATCTTCACAAGGTGAGCTAATTGTTATTGAACCTCATCAAATTAAAACTTATACCTGTGGGAGTTTTGAGTGTGTTCCTATTCCTGCAGCCTGGCCTGGGGCCAGGCTTATCTGTTGCTTGCCTTGTCAACTAGGCTGTTGCTGTTGGCAGCCCAATGGCCCACATATACATCACTTCCTAACTGGCATGCTTTGTTTCTCTCATAATTGCTTGCAGTGGTTTTGTGTGACGACATGATACTCTTCTTATCAGATACTTTTTCAAGTGGAATACTGTATAAATCTACAAAACACGATTTACCTTGCAATTGTAGTGTACTTTCTAAAATTCCTGTACACCAACGCAACACTCTGATTTATTGTACATTTATTGCTACTTAGGTGGGTGGAAGAGACTGTCAATAGATATTACACAACTCCTAAGCCCACGCCAAAGGATAAAATTCTAGTTTTATTATTAAGACCAGCTGGGGAGACACAAGCCTGGCAGTTTCTGTCATCATGTATGAAGGTAAACACTATACTGTGAAACTTCATGGTAAATAGATACTAATCTACTTACTGATTGCCAATAATTTTTATGTCTTTCTTTCAACGCCCATATTATATTATAAAGTATATTATAAATCAATAAAAAAATTGAAGATTTTATTTTAGAAAAAATGTTTTAAGAAAAAACTCTAATTACAAATATTTTTTAATAGTCCCTTTTTTTTACTAAAAAAAGGGGACAAAAAATTGTAAAACATTTAAGGAAAAGCTAACTTACCAGGAAAAGTTTTACTTTGTGGGGTAATATTAAAGAATTAGGAAGGAAAGCCCCAAAAGATTATAAAACAAAGGGGGTTTCAATTAGGAAATGTGTAGATCAAGTTTTATATTAAGTCTTAATGTATTGAACCAAAAATTGTAGAAAATAAAGTTTTTTTTGCCATTTTAAATTTGAAAAGGCTTTTTATAGAGTTTAGAAAAAGCAATTTGGGATGTTTTGTTGAAATATTTTGGAATATTGTTATTAAATTTATTCCCCTGTTGAGTTTCTTTTAAGTTTTAAAGTACCAATAGAGGTAGAAAAGGGGGGAACTATTTCCCTTTAAAAGTGGTTTTAAACCCAGGGATTACATGTAATGGTTGCTTAATATTTTTATAGAGGGGTTAAAAAAAAATTTTAATGTTTAATTATTAAATTATTGGGAATCAAATTCAAAATGGGAATTGACCAGTATTTTATTTTGATGAAACATCTATGGGGAAATTTCAGAAAGAAAATTCAATTACTTTTGTTGGAATGTGTGTTAAAGGTGCAGAAAGGAAAGTAAACTTTTTAGAAAGTAAAAAAATGAGGGTGTCAAATGAAGTAAAAAAAAATTGGGGAATAAATTAAGAGTAAAAAGCAAGATGAATTTCTTTCAGAAATTTTTAAAAAGTTATTTGGTTTGCAAAATTTTGAAGATGAGGTTCATAAAATTTTGGGGTTTGAAAAAAGGTAGGGGTGGTTAAAGGAAACAATTTTCAAAAACCTGTATTCATGAAAAGGAATTTGAAAGAAAAGAGAAACATTCTTTTTGGGGTCATCTTGGGGGGTAAATGCGCAGCAAAACAAAAAAAAACAGGAAATTTTTCCGTTTAGGGGGAATTTTTAAATTTTTCCGAAAATTTTTTTAAGGTAAATTAAAGATAAGGAATAATGTAAATTAGATTAGTCCGTTTCAGACCCCCAAAAATACACTTACGAAAGCACTTACAATAATACACTTACATAACTGTTAGAGTTGGGAGCAGTACGAAACTCAGGGTACCACTGTACGTATGTATGTTTATACAGTACGTACAGACAAGAGTTACTATTAAATATTTTCACAAAAGAAGGGGCTCAGAGGTTACCTATACTGTCAATATACAGCATTTCATTAAAAGCTAAACCTACATAGGTCACTAAGTGAAGGGTATGGTGTAGGCTCGATATGACCGCTAATCGTAAGATGGTCTCTGACAAGTTGGGATGTTGGTAATCGCATCTCTGAATCTACAGTGTCTTAAAAAATAATGCACTCTTTTATCCTTTCTTAACATTTCACTTATTGCACACTTATTTTAAGCACTTTTTATTAGCTATCTTTTCTTATTAACAGTGAAGATACTAATGAATGGGAGGGTCTAAAAAGACTACTTTACATAGATAAATTTATGAAGAAATTCCTACAAAATATTTGACAATATGAAAAAAATACCAGTAAAAAGGCAGAACAGAAACATCTGAGTACTCATGTGTGTAAATATATGCCGGTGCCATTATATTTTTCTGTAGATAAATATATAGATATCCAGACTTCCAGCGAGCGTGCGTGAGCGTGTTAGATAGGAGTGAATGGAGACGAATGGTATTTGGGACCTGATGAGATGTTGGAGTGTGAGCAGGGTAATATTTAATGAAGGGATTCAAGGAAACTGGTTATTTTTATATAGCCAGACTTGAGTCCTGGAAATGCCTGCACTTTAAAGGAGGGGTTTGGGATATTGGCAGTTTGGAGGGATATGTTGTGTATCTTTATATGTAGATGCATCTAAACTGTTATATTCTGAGCACCTCTGCAAAAACAGTGATTATGTGTGAGTGAGGTGAAAGTGTTGAATGATGATGAAAGTATTTTCTTTTTGGGGATTTTCTTTCTTTTTGGGTCACCCTGTCTCGGTGGGAGATGGCCGACTAGTTTAAAAAAAAACAAAAAAAAAAAATATGCAGACCAGTGATAGACTAACATAAGAGCAAATGGGACAGTTGTCCCAGGCCTCTTGGTATGAGGGGCTCCAAGGCTTCATTAGTATTAAAAACTAATCACTTTAGTGGAACAAGAGAAATCTTTTCTTTTCTTTTTTCAACAAACTGGCCGTATCCCACCGAGGCAGCATGGCCCAAAAAGAAAAACAAAAGTTTCTCTTTTCAAATTTAGTAATTTATACAGAAAGGGTTACTAGCCCCTTCCTCCCGGCATTTTGGTCACCTCTTACAACACGCATAGCTTACGGAGGAAGAATTCTGTTCCACTTCCCCACGGAGATAAGAGGAAATAAACAAGAACTAGAAAGAAAATAGAAGAAAACCCAGAGGGGTGTATGTATATATACGCTTGTACATGTATGTGTAGTGTGACCTAAGTGTAAGTAGAAGTAGCAAGATGTACCTGAAATCTTGCATGTTTATGAGACAGAAAAAAGACACCAGCAATCCTACCATCATATAAAACAATTACAGGTTTCCATTTTACACTCACTTGGCAGGATGGTAGTAACTCCCTGGGTGGTTGTTGTCTACCATCCTACTACCAGGACAGTAGTACCTCCCTGGGTGGTTGTTGTCTACCATCCTACTACCAGGACAGTAGTACCTCCCTGGGTGGTTGTTGTCTACCATCCTACTACCAGGACAGTAGTACCTCCCTGGGTGGTTGTTGTCTACCATCCTACTACCAGGACGGTAGTACCTCCCTGGGTGGTTGTTGTCTACCAGCCTACTACCAGGACAGTAGTACCTCCCTGGGTGGTTGTTGTCTACCAGCCTACTACCAGGACAGTAGTACCTCCCTGGGTGGTTGTTGTCTACCATCCTACTACCAGGACGGTAGTACCTCCCTGGGTGGTTGTTGTCTACCAGCCTACTACCAGGACAGTAGTACCTCCCTGGGTGGTTGTTGTCTACCAGCCTACTACCAGGACAGTAGTACCTCCCTGGGTGGTTGTTGTCTACCAGCCTACTACCAGGACGGTAGTACCTCCCTGGGTGGTTGTTGTCTACCAACCTACTACCAGGACAGTAGTACCTCCCTGGGTGGTTGTTGTCTACCAACCTACTACCAGGACAGTAGTACCTCCCTGGGTGGTTGTTGTCTACCAACCTACTACCAGGACAGTAGTACCTCCCTGGGTGGTTGTTGTCTACCAGCCTACTACCAGGACAGTAGTACCTCCCTGGGTGGTTGTTGTCTACCAGCCTACTACCAGGACGGTAGTACCTCCCTGGGTGGTTGTTGTCTACCAACCTACTACCAGGACAGTAGTACCTCCCTGGGTGGTTGTTGTCTACCAACCTACTACCAGGACAGTAGTACCTCCCTGGGTGGTTGTTGTCTACCAACCTACTACCAGGACAGTAGTACCTCCCTGGGTGGTTGTTGTCTACCAGCCTACTACCAGGACAGTAGTACCTCCCTGGGTGGTTGTTGTCTACCAGCCTACTACCAGGACAGTAGTACCTCCCTGGGTGGTTGTTGTCTACCAACCTACTACCAGGACAGTAGTACCTCCCTGGGTGGTTGTTGTCTACCAGCCTACTACCAGGACAGTAGTACCTCCCTGGGTGGTTGTTGTCTACCAGCCTACTACCAGGACGGTAGTACCTCCCTGGGTGGTTGTTGTCTACCATCCTACTACCAGGATGGTAGTACCTCCCTGGGTGGTTGTTGTCTACCATCCTACTACCAGGACGGTAGTACCTCCCTGGGTGGTTGTTGTCTACCAGCCTACTACCAGGACGGTAGTACCTCCCTGGGTGGTTGTTGTCTACCAGCCTACTACCTAGAAATGTCATTACTAATTTCAAATAAATGTGAAATTTTATTATGCATCACTTTCTAGAATTATGGTAATTATAAGCATGAACAGACTTTGAAGCCTAAATATATTGCAAACAGTACTGCACATAATCGACAATCAACTGCATATAATCCAGTAAATCATCGATTATTTCAGTATCCAGTGGCATTGTTCACATAGAGCACCTGAACATGTAATGCAAAAAAAGGAATGTGAAAGCAATATTGACCAAACAAAATGAGGCGACTGTCTGGTGTTTTTTTAGAATTGGGCGAAACTTCTGGATAATCAATGCCCCAGGGTCCTATTTGCTCTTAATCCACCAATGAAGCAGAAGTTAATATATTAGTGTACTCACCATAACACCTCAGCTACCTTGGGGTGGTTGGCATCCTCTACTATGCTGGGCACAAAACTGATGATTTCTTGCTGGATCTGAAATTGCAAAATACATAAGACTGTGACAACATTCAATAGATTTTATACAGTACTATGAATTTTTGCATTTTCACCGACAAATGTATGTGAGGTATTAACCTTCTCAGTAATATTAATATACGGTATATACTGTGGTAACAGAAAGCCACCATTTATCAGAGACAAAGAATTAATATCATTATCACAGGGCCTCTTCAGCTGGAAGGAAATTATGTGATATGGCACTGATACTGGTTCTTTGTCTTCATTAACCAGTAAACGGTCCAAGCAGATCTACGTTCACATGTGTAGTGCTACAAAAGTAGAACTACGTTTTTTTACATATTTTCAAATATAACAAAAAAAAGTAGATCAAAGTTTTTTTTACACATTTTCAAATGTAAAAAAAACAAAAAGAAGATCTACTTTTTTTACATACTTTCAAATGTTGAAAAAACGTATATATACGTTTGGACCGTTTACGGGTTAAATATAGTAGTGATATTTCTGTCATTGTAACATTATAAAGACATACTCTTACTGTGTCACTTAGAAACATTTTTATGGGAGAGAAAACATACCCAGTAATAAAGGAGTCCAGAGTCTCCCACTATATATGAAATTGGAGGAAAGAGAAATAACTTCAGTAAAATCAAGGTATAAACAGCATCAGCACCCACACATCACAGAAAATGTTAGAACATTAGGCAGTGTGTAATTAGATGTGACTATATACTAAAGAACTTTTGTTACAGAAGAATTATCTTCCATTGAGAATTAAAAGTGCATTGTATGTTATTTGACTGTAATAAACTTTTCAAGAATATTCTGAGTTGTCATTTGAAAATAATCCATACTCATTTAGGGAAAACTGGTCACTATGGAGAAGGAACAGAATGCAAAGGAAAGGAAGAAGTTCTGAGATTTAAAGACTTTTTTACATTGTAGATCACTCAACAATGTTGGATATAAAAAAAACACAAGAATACCTAACGAAAATAACAACAACAAAAACTGCTAGCATGAAATCCCTCACTGATGCACAGGCAAGGAAGAAGATTGGCAATACTAATGAAAGACACAAACTAGTCTGTGTATTTTTTTTAAACACACTGGCCATGGGCAGGAGAAAAAAAAACTGAGCTGTAAAAGTTAAAGACAATGACATAGTTTCTCCAACAAAAAATTGACAGTATGGTAAAACCTACCATTAACGGATTTTGGTAATTTTAAACAAAAAACAAAATTGGCCAGACAAACAAAAGTATTGGACAAAATGAAAAAAGTCCACAATTTTGGATTTTGTCTGTAGCAACAGCATCCGATTGTCTTCTGAAACATCAGACCAAGCCCATGGTAGAAAGTGTGATGAATGGTTCTGAAAACCGACAATGGTAGAAAGCTTGAAGAAGCAGGACATAAATGGTATGTTCAATAACGTTCTGTTGGTGTTAATTTCAATGGTGTTGATCCTTGCTCTGCTCCTCATAGGCTAGCAAAGCATATGAACAAACATTTACATTATTTTCATTAGTAAAGCTTTATAGCTCCTCTGAATCAGAATAAACGTTATTCATAGCCACCACTAATAATCATGGCAGTTTACACCTTGTCTCTCCACTATGAAAAGCTAAGTAAAACTGCTGTAGAGTACTATAAAATTACTATACAATACAGTACTGTACTGTAATACATGTAACTACTATATCTGTATTCTTAGTGTCCTGTTGTCTTCTGAACCAGTGGACCAAGTTTGATGGTTCATTAGACAATCATGAAAAATTAATATCAGCAATATCGTACACCCTCTCCCCACATTAATCTGTTAAGCAGAGAGTGCACTGTATCAGCCTTAAATTGGATCTTTCAGAAAAGAGAGCTACAGTGAGAATAGTAGAAAATGAAAGGATTAAGCCTCTTAATCATTATCATTCTAGCATCACAAGGTATCAATGAATAAGATATTTATCTTTACAGATGTAAAGTAAAAGGACACAAGTGCAACTAATGTGACATTTTATTGTGGCAACGTTTCGCTCTCCAGGAGCTTTATCAAGCCATTAATGGCTTGATAAAGCTCCTGGAGAGCAAAACATTGCCACAATAAAATGTCACATTAGTTGCACTTGTGTCCTTTTACTTTACATATTGTCGGTAATTCTACCAACTTTATTACAATCTTTACAGATAACAACATTTTGCCAACAGGCAGCTTTCCCAAGTCAACCCATTAATGTAACTTTACTGACATTCACATTCCTATATAATAGCATTTTTGAACAAAAAAAAATTTTTTTTTTTTTCAACGTCGGCCGTCTCCCACCGAGGCAGGGTGACCCAAAAAAGAAAGAAAATCCCCAAAAAGAAAATACTTTCATCATCATTCAACACTTTCACCACACTCGCACATTATCACTGTTTTTGCAGAGGTGCTCAGAATACACAGTTTAGAAGCATACACATATAAAGATACACAACATATACCTCCAAACTGCCAATATCCCAAACCCCTCCTTTAAAGTGCAGGCATTGTACTTCCCATTTCCAGGACTCAAGTCCGACTATATGAAAATAACAGGTTTCCCTGAATCCCTTCACTAAATATTACCCTGCTAACACTCCAACAGATCGTCAGGTCCCAAGTACCATTCGTCTCCATTCACTCCTATCTAACACGCTCACGCACGCTTGCTGGAAGTCCAAGCCCCTTGCCCACAAAACCTCCTTTACCCCCTCTCTCCAACCCTTTCGAGGACGACCCCTACCCCGCCTTCCTTCCCCTATAGATTTATATGCTTTCCATGTCAATCTACTTTGATCCATTCTCTCTAAATGACCAAACCACCTCAACAACCCCTCTTCTACCCTCTGACTAATACTTTTATTAACTCCACACCTTTTCCTAATTTCCACACTCCGAATTTTCTGCATAATATTTACACCACACATTGCCCTTAAACAGGACATCTACACTGCCTCCAACCGTCTCCTCGCTGCTGCATTTACCACCCAAGCTTCACACCCATATAAGAGTGTTGGTACTACTATACTTTCATACATTCCCTTCTTTGCCTCCATAGATAACATTTTTTGACTCCACATATACCTCAACGCACCACTCACCTTTTTTCCCTCATCAATTCTATGATTAACCTCATCCTTCATAAATCCATCCGCCGACACATCAACTCCCAGGTATCTGAAAACATTCACTTCTTCCATACTCCTCCTCCCCAATTTGATATCCAATTTTTCTTTATCTAAATCATTTGATACCCTCATCACCTTACTCTTTTCTATGTTCACTTTCAACTTTCTACCTTTACACACATTCCCAAACTCATCCACTAACCTTTGCAATTTTTCTTTAGAATCTCCCATAAGCACAGTATCATCAGCAAAAAGTAACTGTGTCAATTCCCATTTTGAATTTGATTCCCCAAAATTTAATCCTACCCCTCTCCCGAACACCCTAGCATTTACTTCCTTTACAACCCCATCTATAAATATATTAAACAACCATGGTGACATTACACATCCCTGTCTAAGACCTACTTTTACCGGGAAGTAGTCTCCCTCTCTTCTACACACCCTAACCTGAGCCTCACTATCCTCATAAAAACTCTTTACAGCATTTAATAACTTACCACCTATTCCATATACTTGCAACATCTGCCACATTGCTCCTCTATCCATTCTTCATATGCCTTTTCTAAATCCATAAATGCAATAAAAACTTCCCTACCTTTGTCTAAATCCTGTTCACATATATGCTTCAATGTAAACACTTGATCTACACATCCCATACCCACTCTGAAACCTCCTTGCTGATCCGCAATCCTACATTCTGTCTTACCTCTAATTCTTTCAATTATAACCCTACCGTACACTTTTCCTGGTATACTCAGTAAACTTATTCCTCTATAATTTTTACAGTCTCGTTTGTCCCCTTTCCCTTTATATAAAGGGACTATACATGCTCTCTGCCAATCCCTAGGTACCTTCCCCTCTTTCATACATTTATTAAACAAAAGTACCAACCACTCCAACACTATATCCCCCCCTGCTTTTAACATTTCTGTCATGATCCCATCAGTTCCAGCTGCTTTACCTCCTTTCATTCTACGTAATGCCTCACGTGCCTCCCCCACACTTACATTCTGCTCTTCTTCACTCATGACCAGTGCATGAAATTACTGCCTCTCTTTCTTCCTTAACATTTAAAAGTTCCTCAAAATATTCTCGCCATCTACCTAATACCTCCATCTCCCCATCTACTAACTCCCCTACTCTGTTTTTAACTGACAAATCCATACTTTCCCTAGGCTTTCTTAACTTGTTTAACTCACTCCAAAATATTTTCTTATTTTCATTAAAATTTCTTGACAGTGCCTCTTCCACTCTATCATCTGCTCTCCTTCTGCACTCTCTCACCACTCTCTTTACCTTTCTTTTACTCTCTGAAGTGTTCAGCATTTAAAAGTATGTTTATGAAAGCCTTAATGATTTCTTACCTTGAGTGGTGATCCCTGAATAATATCCACAATCTTTGCAGTTAGTATGTCAGAGTCCACAATGCAGTCTAACCATTTGAGGTTGGCCAATACTAGGTTTGGAATGTTTGCTTGACTGCTGCTTCTGTAGGAAAAACAGAAGCTGTTATCAACAAAAGACATGGAATTAAAGGAAAATCTGAAACCCTTGTCAGGCTAAAAGTAGATAACAGACTAAGAGAAGATAACGAACTAATTAAAAATAAACTACTGTACCATCACACTTCTACTGTATCATCACCTCTTAATTAATTATCCAATCACTATATAATTTGATTTTTAAAAACCCATTTGCTCTAAGTACAGAATGTCCTGTACTGCTCTTTATAATAAATAGTAGTGCTGTATGACAAACATGGGTTAGTGCTATTTTGCAAATCTAATTATTTAATACTATATATAGACAGTAACTAGCTGACAATGTAGCCAATGAGATGGCTAAGACCATTTGTGTCAAGACCATAATGAATTACTGATGAACTTTATTTAATTTTAAAGACCATATGAAGTAGCATAATCCCATCTGTTTGCAGCTATGTACATCTCAAATATCGTGTAAAGGCAAGTGCCCCAATATACTGTACCTAAGAGGGGATGGGGAGTCTGAAGAATGAATGTACCATATACATATGATCATGTATATGAATGTAACAAAACTTACTCATCATCGTTGGCAACCTCCAGAAGCTTTTCTGTTAACAGTGTAATAAGGCATGGTTGGAGCTCTTCTATGTTGAGACATAAACGAATAAGGGAGTCCTGTTGTCCTCCACGTGCAGTTACACAATCTTTTTCTGTCTGAAAAAAGGCAAGTGTAGTTTCACTAAACTAGACAAATTATAGTGCCCTGCTACTTAACCCATAAAAATATTAAAATCATTCATAACATTATAACATCACTCATGAAATCGTAATAACCCGACTGCAAAAAAACCATGGGATGGATAGGGTTTAAACCCATGGCAAGTAAGCCTGGCCTGGAGTTTTATGACTCATTCACCATGGATTCAAACCCCACCCATTCTGTGGTTTGTTATAACATTAAAAATCTTCTAATATTAACATCTGTGAATGCAAAAGTAATGAAGCTGCAGTACCTGAGTATATAGCAGTGCCCATTTCAGCCTTACTGGGTCTTCAATGTGATCCTCTAATCCCTTTACAAACTTTTCAGCTATTTCTGGCATTCGATAAAGTGGATGAGACTTTAAACTCCATCGAAGATCACGCTGAAAAATTGCCTGATCGCAATCTGAAAATCAAATTACATAAACAAAAGCCAATTCTTCCAAAATTTCTGGTAGTTTGTGCTATACAACTTTACATTAAACAGGTTTAACAATGTAATCAGGTAAATACTACCCTGCCTAGTACTAGAATTTTCAGGTGTGCAGCCTCAATGTAGTGGGAACTAATTAAACCAGAATATTTATTTACATTGCTTGAATGAGCAGTTAATCTGTAAAATGAATAAGCCATACAAATACTCCTGTTGAAAAGTTACTGTAGAATATTGATTATTTATGGCATGAAATAGCATGTAAAGCATATTTATATACACAGGAGTCCTAGTGGATGAAACAATAAAGCTTATGAGTACTGTATTTCACAGGTAAGGACAAGTATCCATGAACCATCATATAGACAGCTGGACCCTTATATGCTGTCATATTATGGTAGACACTGGTCAGAGAAATAGCAAACATCGAACTTAAGCTAAAGGAATCTTATAGGAGTCAGGAATCGCGGGGAGAACTAAAAGCCATAAATGAAATCGAAAGAAACCCAAAGTATTTTTTTCTTATGCCAAATCAAAGTCGAGAACAACATCCAGTATTGGGCCCCTACTTAAATAGGATGTGTCCTACACAGATGACAGCAAGGAAATGAGTGAGCTACTCAAGTCCCAGTATGACTCAGTTTTTAGCAAGCCGCTAACCAGACTGAGAGTCGAAGATCAAAATGAATTTTTTATGAGAGCCACAGAATTTGGTAAATACAAGCCTATCTGATGTTATCCTGATGCCAAATGACTTTGAACAGGCAATAAATGACATGCCCATGCACTCTGCCCCAGGGCCAGACTCATGGAACTCCGTGTTCATCAAGAACTGCAAGAAGCCCCTATCACGAGCTTTTACCATCCTATGGAGAGGGAGCATGGACACGGGGGTCGTCCCACAGTTACTAAAAACAACAAACATAGCCCTACTCCACAAAGGGGGCAGTAAAGTAATAGCAAAGAACTACAGACCGATAGCACTAACATCCCATATCATAAAAATCTTTGAAAGGGTCCTAAGAAGCAAGATCGCCACCCATCTAGATACCCATCAATTACACAACCCAGGGCAAGAGGGGTTTAGAGCAGGTCGCTCCTGTCTGTCCCAACTACTGGATCACTACGACAAGGTCCTAGATGCACTAGAAGACAAAAAGAATGCAGATGTAATATATACAGACTTTGCAAAAGCCTTCGACAAGTGTGACCATGGCGTAATAGCGCACAAAATGCATGCTAAAGGAATAACAGGAAAAGTTGGTAGATGGATCTATAATTTCCTCACAAACAGAACACAAAGTGTAGTAGTCAACAGAATAAAGTCTGAGGCGGCTACGGTGAAACGCTCTGTTCCACAAGGCACAGTACTCGCTCCCATCTTGTTTCTCATCCTCATATCCGACATAGACATGGATGTCAGCCAGAGCACCGTGTCTTCCTTTGCAGATGACACCCGAATCTGCATGACAGTGTCTTCCACTGCAGACACTGCAAAGCTCCAGGCAGACATCAACCAAATCTTTCAATGGGTTGCAGAAAACAATATGAAGTTCAACGATGAGAAATTTAAATTACAGTAGACCCTCGACCAACATTGGCATCGTATAACGTTAAATCCGACTAGCCATACATTCTAACGCAATATTTTTGCCTCGACCAACGTGATTCGTTCCATTCGAGACACATCCACGTGTGGCCTGCACAGTGTTTACAAGCCAGCCACCGCGGTTGCATCCAAACCTACAATCGGAACATTTCATATTATCACAGCGTTTTTAGTGATTGCACCTGCAAAATAAGTCACCATGGGCCCCAAGAAAGCTTCTAGTGCCATCCCTCTGATAAAAAGGGTGAGAATTAGTATGGAAATTAAGAAAGATTTTGAAGGGTTTGGGGCTAACCCTGAGATGCCTATGCCAGTTGTGGAATCCATTGTGCCTACTTCAAAGATTAAGGAAATGTGTGCAAAGTGGGTTGAACTGCAAACCTTTATGGATGAAAATCACCCTAACACAGCTATTGCAAGCCGTGCTGGTGACTATTACAATGACAATGTTGTGGCCCATTTTAGACAATCGTAAAGGAACGGGAGGTACAGAGCTCTATGGACAGATATGTTGTGTGACAAAGGTCCAGTGACTCTCAAGCTAGTCCTAGTGGCATTAAAAGAAGAAGGGAAGTAACCCCGGAAAAGGGCTTGACACCAATTCCTAATGGAAGGGGATTACCCTTCTAAACACTAACACCATCCACACTCTCCCCTCCTCCCATCCCATCAATCATCACAAGATCTTCAATAAAGGTAAGTGTCATGTAATTGTACATGTCTTCTTCAGTTTGTGTGTATTAAAATTAATATTTCATGTGGTAAAATTTTTTTTTTTCAATACTTTGGGGTGTCAGGAACAGATTAATTTGATTTCCATTATTTCTTATGGGGAAAATTAACTTGACTAACGATAATTTCGACTAACGATGAGCTCTCAGGAATGGATTAATATCGTTGGTCGAGGGTCCACTGTACTCCGATATGGTAAACATGAGGAAATTAAAACTTCATCAGAGTACAAAACAAATTCCGGCAACAAAATAGAGCGAAAAACCAACGTCAAAGACCTGGGAATGATCATGTCGGAGGATCTCACCTTCAAGGACCATAACATTGTATCAATCACATCTGCTAGAAAAATGACAGGATGGATAATGAGAACCTTCAAAACTAGGGATAACAAGCCAATGATGACACTCTTCAGGTCGCTTGTTCTATATAGGCTGGAATATTGCTGCACACTAACAGCACCTTTCAAGGCAGGTGAAATTGCTGACCTAGAAAATGTACAGAGAACCTTCACGGCACGCATAACGGAGATAAAACACCTCAATTACTGGGAGCGCTTGAAGTTCCTGAATCTGTACTCCCTGGAACGCAGGCGGGAGAGATACATGATTATATACACCTGGAAAATCCTAGAGGGAGTAGTACAGAACTTGCAGACGAAAATCACTCACAACGAAAGCAAAAGACTAGGCAGACGATGCAACATCCCCTCAATGAAAAGCAAGGGGTGTCACTAGCATGTTAAGAGACAATACAATAAATGTCAGGGGCACGAGACTGTTCAAATGCCTCCCAGCATACATGAGGGGGATTACCAACTGACCCCTGGCTGTCTTCAAGCAGGCACTGGACAAGCCCCTAAAGTCGGTACCTGATCAGCCGGGCTCGTACGTTGGATTGTGTGTGGCCAGCAGTAACAGCCTGGTTAATCAGGCTCTGATCCACCATGAGGCCTGGTCACAGACCAGGCCACGGGGGCATTGACCCCCGGAACTCTCTCCAGGTAAACTCCAGGTACTGCTGCATATTACATATACATTATACTAAACAAATTTACAGTGAAAATAATAACTGAGCTCTGCTCAGACCTCTGCAACACAATTGTCCTCAAAGATTTGTTAAGTTATGTATCATGAATTAAGGAAAGATCCTGGACTTCCTTATGAAACTGAGAAAGTAAATGAGATAGTAATTATGGACAGGGTAGACTATAGTGGAAAAATGAGCATGTTATTAAAAGACAGGGGTACTTATGTGCCCCTTAAAATACTTTTTTTTTTTTTCAGCAAGTCAGCCATCTCCCACTGAGGCAGGGTGACCCAAAAAAAGAAAGAAAATCCCCAAAAAGAAAATACTTTCATCATCATTCAATACTGTGTATGAACTGCAAAATAAATCATCATACATACTCAACAGATTAGGGATGTCTCCTTTCTTCAGTATGTATCCTGCTTTGGACACCAGCTCACCAAAAAGAGAATCATCATTTAGTGTATCATTCTCTTTTTTGCTCACTTTATTTTGAGATTTTTTCACCTTTCTTGGGCTATCAAACAAGTCTTCACTCATTTCTTCTGTATTCACAATCGGCCTTTTTCTTATTCGTGACATCATTGATAATTGATTTAAAATCTGTTAAAAATACATATATATGTACAGTAAGATGCAATGAAAAAGTATAAAATTAAATTTAGTCTAGCCAGTATATCAGTGAAAATAATAATGTTTCAAATTGGGGCCATAATGCCAACAGTGGTGGTAAAGAACTAGTAATTGCAGTAGTCCTTTATTTATATATTTTATGTATGAGTGGACATTTTCAAGTATTGTTCTCTACTTGAAAAGCCCACCCATACATAAAATTTATCAATAAAGGACTTCATTATATTTAGTGTCATTTAACATTAATAATAACAATAATACCAATAATAATAATAATAATAATAATAATAATAATGATAATAAAATAATAAAGACAATAACAGAATAATAATAATAATATTATACTACAAGAAAAAGAAAACTACTGATATATGTATATAGATGTATGTGCCATAACTCAAAGAACCAATTTTTACCACAAGTATAGAACAGCATCACTAAGAATTATCATAAAACAATACAGTATTCACAAATACTATTATAAACCCCATCAGTATGAAATAAAACATGTTTACCAGTGTATTATTATCTTCATGGAGAGGCACTAATCTGTAGGGGTCAAACCACCACTGTGGATATGATATAATTAGGTTTGATCCATCGAACAGGAGAATAGCTTCAATCCTTTGGATCAAAATCCCTTCAGAATTAAGATAAAACACGTGTATACAGAAATTATTTTACAGGATTTAATCACTTCTAAAGTGCAAGTACACTAAATATATCTTTGGAAATCTAAAGTTTGTTTAAAATTTTCATTTTTAGAGAGATTTTCAAACAACGTGAAATAAATGATAAATCTCTACATAAATACGTACATGTATGTACTTGAAATTTTGAGTGTATATCCACATTTTGCATAAATGGAGAAATTACTTACACTGAATGTTCACTGTTGTCCATACATAGTACTGAAATGGAAATTCTGTAATATCCAAAGGAAGAACATTAAAAACCTAACCAGACAGACTAGGCCATGATTTGTGTAGAGAACCGAGCCTCCACCAAACCTTGCACTGAACAAATTTAGTACTTCATGAAATACAATGTAATAGCCACGGTTATAACTGGTGACTTTTGCAATCTTTTGTTATTATTATATTCATGAGAAAGTGATAATCCATAAGGGTCATGCAGCACCTGGGGAATGGGAGATAATCAGATTTGATCGAAGGAAGAAGACAGAACTAATTCATCGGATCAAGAGCCCCTTCCTGGCACCCTTGAGGGGTGAAGCTCTTGTATACTTCTTAACAGTAAAGCATCAGACTTTGTTAGGGTGACCAGTATACTATCATTCCCTTATAAACCTGCACAGTAAATACCCGGCCTTGTAAGGGGGCACAGTAAACTACTCATAGTGCAGGTTGAATGCTGGACAAAGAAGAGACTGTTGCCTGTAACCTAGTAGCAGAGGCATAAGAAATAGCCGACTGGGAGAGGAACCCAGTGGATATAAGCTACAATAAATTCTTTGTGTGATCTTGTTAGGAGTAAATAGTATGCTGCCATTCCTTTGTAAGGGTATTCAGCAAACTATCATTGTTGTGTAAAGGTTCTCAATAAACTACTATTCCCCTGTTAGGGTGTTTGATAAGCTACCATTTTTACATCATCTTTATATCTCAAATGCTTCTGCTGTCTCCTCTCTATTTGAGTGAAAAAGCTTATGGTGAAGGCAAAACATTTCAGAATACAGATACCTAAGTGTTGTACATGTCTGTCTTACCAACTTTTTGGAACTGCTTACCATTACCACATTATATACATTTATACCATTCCCTAGTTAAGGTGGTCAATAAACTACTATTCAGCTATTAGGGGGTAATAGTAGACTGCTTCTTGAGGTATTTCTGACACTTAGCATAATTTGAAAAATGCAATTTTATGTTGGTTTTACAGTAGAGATATTACTTGACTGCACTAATCTAATTGTAAAAAATGTAACTTAATTTAAAAAAAATCACCTAACCTTACCTAAAATAATCTAACATAACTTAATCTTGCCCTGCCATCAGCAGATATGCATCTGAGTTTACACTGTCAGGAACATGGCACAACTCAACCCTAAGTGGTGACTGGCTCAGACATGCAGTGCAACCAAAATAAATGTACTATTTTCACTCTATTATCTCTTAAAATAATAATATATACAAAAAATATTTGCCTAGTGCGTGGTGAACATAGGTTGTATATCCTGTTATATGTATTGTAAAATGTAAATTAATGCTCGATCCTGCCAAGTAGTATATTGACCCAGGAAAAGGGTAGGTATCTCCCATTCAGGGGTAGCTCCAAAAGTTTTATAAGAGAGGGGCTTAGAGGTGGCAGTCTAGTCGGAAAATAGGGAGGGCTAGGGTCATGTCTAAAAGTAGCATTATTATTAATTTTAAGATAAGATTTGTTGGAATTTTTTTTACCTGGGGGAGGGTTAGTCACCCAGGATAACCCACGAAAGTCAGTGAGTCATCGAGGACTGTTTGTCTTATTACCATTGGGGTCCTTCAATCTTGGCCCCCAGGATGTGACCCATACCAGTCAACTAACACCCAGGTACCTACTTACTGCTAGGTGAACAGAGACAGCAGGTGTAAGGAAACATGCCCAACGTTTCTACCCGTATCTGGGATTGATCCACAGACGATCATTGCATGAGGTGAGAGCGTTCCCAACTGGAAGATAGAATTTTAGGGAGTATATCTACCTGGAGTATACTTGGAGAGGGTTTTGGGGATCAACGCCCCTACGGCCCGGTCTGTGACCAGGACTCACTGTGGATCAGGGACTGATCGACCAAGATGTTACTGCTGGCTACACGTAAACTGACATACAAACTACAACCCGGCTGGTCAGATACTGACTTTAGGTGCCTGTCCAGCGCCTTCTTGAAGACAGCCAGGAGTCTATTGGTAATCCCTCCTTATGTATGCTGGGAGGCAGTTGAACAATCTTGGGTCCCTGACACTTATTGTCTCTTAGCATACTCAGCCTTCCCCCCCTTTCCCCATTTGCCTCTCACTGGCACTGCCCCTGCTCCAGTTCCTTAGAACAAGAACTTTTAGTCTGCTTCATGATACCTTAAAGAATAAAAACACAATACCATGGCTGGAATTAATCACCAAAAACCTGCACTTAGAAGAGGAAGTAAGTTTATTTCGGTACAGATATAAAATGTGTACAATTATCATACAGGCAAGGAAGAAGACTGACAATACTAATGAAAGACACACAAACTAGTCTGGGTATTTTTTTTAAACACACTGGCCAAGGGCAGGAGAAAAAAAAATTGGGCTGTAAAAATTAAAGACAATGAAACAGTTTCTCCAACAAAAAATTGACAATACAGTGGACCCTCGACCAACGTTGGCATCGTCTAATGTTAAATCCGACTAGCGATACATTTTAGCGCAAAAATTTTGCCTCGACTAGCGCTAAAAAACCTGACCAACGCTATTTGTTCCGTTCAAGACGCGTCCACGTTGGCCTGAGCGCGCCTCACTTGTCCCGTGGGTGCCAGTACTTACAAGCCAGCCAGCCACCAGGGTCCCATCCAAACATACAATCGGAACATTTCATATTATCACAGTGTTTGTAGTGACTGCACCTGCAAAATAAGTCACCATGGGCCCCAAGAAAGCTTCTAGTGCCAACCCTACAGCAAAAAGGGTAGGAATTACTATGGTCCTAGATAAGATAAGATTTCGTTCGGATTTTTAACCCCGGAGGGTTAGCCACCCAGGATAACCCAAGAAAGTCAGTGCGTCATCGAGGACTGTCTAACTTATTTCCATTGGGATCCTTAATCTTATCCCCCAGGATGCGACCCACACCAGTCGACTAACACTCAGGTACCTATTTGCTGCTAGGTGAACAGGACAACAGGTGTAAGGAAATGTGTCGAAATGTTTCCACCCGCCGGGAATCGAACCCGGGCCCTCCGTGTGTGAAGCGGGAGCTTTAGCCACCAGGCCATCGGGTCACCAACCAGGCCATCAGGTCATTAAAAGAAGAAGGGAAGTAACCCCGGAAAAGGACTTGCCACCTCAAGTCTTAATGGAAGGGGATTCCCCTTCTAAACACTTACACCATCCACACTCCCCTCCTCCCATCCCATCAATCATCACCAGATCTTCAATAAAGGTAAATGTCATGTAACTGTGCATGTCTTCTTCAGTTTGTGTGTATTAAAATTAATATTTCATGTGGTAAAAACAGTTTTTTTTTCATACTTTGGGGTGTCCTGCACGGATTAATTTGATTTCCATTATTTCTTATGGGGAAAATAAACTAGACTAACGATAATTTTGACTAACGATGAGCTCTCAGGAACGGATTAATAGCGTTAGTCGAGGGTCCACTGTATAGTAAAACCTACCATTAACGGATTTTGGTAATTTTAAACAAAAAACAAAATGTGTACAATTATCATAGTAACAGAGTTACAAACATTATCTAGATGGGATCTGGCCTGGTGGCTAAAGCTCCCGCTTCACACACGCAGGGCCCGGGTTCGATTCCCGGCGGGTGGAAACATTTCGGCACATTTCCTTACACCTGTTGTCCTGTTCACCTAGCAGCAAATAGGTACCTGGGTGTTAGTCGACTGGTGTGGGTCGCATCCTGGGGGACAAGATTGAGGACCCCAATGGAAATAAGTTAGACAGTCCTCGATGACACACCGACTTTCTTGGGTTATCCTGGGTGGCTAACCCTTCGGGGTTAAAAATCCGAACGAAATCTTATTTTCTCTCACACATAATGTGATGCAGAGTGTGCAGGTTCGAATCCTGCCATGAACTGAGAGATAATGTTTGACAATAATTTTGCCTGTATGCAAATTAAGCATAGTAACATATGTGTAAATTACCTAAGATAACCCAAAAAAGTGAAAGTAACGAAGTTTCGCTTCGTCCTGGACCACGAACAATGGCCCGAGGAAAAATTAAAAATTCTTCATATCAGCATGATATGTAAGTACAGAGATGAGTGACACTGGAGTATGTATGCTGAAAGACCCTTAATATACTTGGCATTTTGTGCAAACTTAAGTCTATATTAAAACTAATAAGGCAATAATTTCTCTTAAGTGAGAATTTATGATAAATCGTGGCACAAAAACACCATAAAAACTAGAAAAACATCACAAAAAAATAGAAAAACACTTCAAAATCACAAAAAATTAAACACTTCAAAAACGCTAGAAAAAATAGAATACTTCAAAAACATCACAAAAAAATAGAAAAACACTTCAAAAGCACTACAAAAAAACTACACAAAAACACCAAAAAAAAAAAAAACAATCTTGTTGCAGGTCACACAGTCAATTTATTCACTCTCCACACCATTACATTACACTCCATTATTATAAACTAACTTCACCTCCTCTTGACCTACTTAATATCTCTTCCTCAAGTTAGGTGAACTTTACTTTCAAGTTGTCTTCCCCAGAGCTCAAAGTTGAACAAGTTCCCGCCTGATCTGTCTCAGTCACTGTTTACCAGTTACTGTTGCCATCTGTTGACACTTACTGTAACTAACAGTAAGACAACAGAACTTGTAAGTTTATTTAGGTATACACAAATACAGTTACATAGAATTACAAATTCAAATATCTATTACTTTGCGTAATATTCACTGCGCAGTTTACGTGTTGTAAAATATTGTTGAGCACAAAGAAAGTCACTAACATGTATGGACATTTTGGGAAGGTAAATTTAAGTAATGTAAAGCAAGTAATAATAATAATATCTTTATTTACTACAATACATGTACATTATTATTATTATTATTATTATTATTATTATTATTATTATTATTATTATTATTATTATTATTATTATTATTATTATTATTATTATTATTATTATTATTATTATTAATATTATTATAATCAAGGGAAAACGCTAAACCCGGAGGATTATACAGCGTCTAGGGGGGATGTGGAAGGCATTCAGGCTTAATTCGGGGAACTGGAGCACAGATCCAATTCCCTAAATCAAGAGCCCCTCACCAACATCAAGGAACCTTCCTTGAGGGGAAGTACATGTACAAGGTATACAGTCCTAGCTGACATCAATGACGTACTACTGTATAGAAAGCTGCTTGTTATGCTGAGCATTTCGGGCAAATTAGGTCAGTTTTGTCCCAGGATGCGACCCACACCAGTCCACTAACACCCAGGTACCTATTTTACTGATGGGGGAACATAGCCAGTGTAAAGAAACATACCCAATGTTTCTACCCTCGTTGTGCTTTGAACCCGGACCTTGCCGTGTGAAGCGAGAGTTTTAGCCACCAGACCACACGGCACTGTAAGAGAAAGTAAGTGAAAGGCCTGGTGGTTAAAGCTCTCGCTTCACACGGCGATGGCCTGGGTTCGATTCCCAGCCAGGGTAGAAACATTGGGCGTGTTTCTTTCCACCTGTTGTCTATGTTCACCCATCAATAAAATGGGTACCTGGGTGTTAGTGGACTGGTGTGGGCCGCATCCTGGGACAAAACTGACCTAATTTGCCCGAAATGCTCAGCATAACAAGCAGCTTTCTATACAGTAGTGTGTCACTGATGTGAGCTATGGTCTGTATACCGTGTACATGTACTTGCAGTATATAAAGATATTATTATTAAGTAAAATTAAGTAATGTAAATCGAGTAAAATTAAGTAATGTAAAGCAAGTTCCAGCAAGAGGCTGTGAAGGTTACATCATGGATTATGATGTAACAAACGAGGTGCCTTGCACCCGCACCGCCCGAGATGCTCTGTGAAGTAACTTACACATGCCAGTTAGTCCTGTGCCAGTTGTATACTATGCTGTACTATACATACATAAGGGGGATTACGAATAGACTCCTGGCTGTCTTCAAGAAGGCGCTGAACAGACACCTAAAGTCAGTACATGACCAGCCGGGCTGTGGCTCGTACGTCGGTTTGCGTGCATCCAGCAGTAACAGTTTGATTGATCAAACTCTGATCCACCCCGAGGCCTGGTCGTGGACCGGGCCGCGGGAGCGTTGACCCTCGGAATGCCCTGCAGGTATACTCCAGGTATTGTCATTGCTGGTGAGATAAGATAAGATAAGATTTCGTTCGGATTTTTAACCCCGGAGGGTTAGCCACCCAGGATAACCCAAGAAAGTCAGTGCGTCATCGAGGACTGTCTAACTTATTTCCATTGGGGTCCTTAATCTTGGACCCCAGGATGCGACCCACACCAGTCGACTAATACTCAGGTACCTATTTGCTGCTAGGTGAACAGGACAACAGGTGTAAGGAAGCGTGTCGAAATGTTTCCACCCGCCGGGAATCGAACCCGGGCCTCCGTGTGTGAAGCAGGAGCTTTAGCCACCAGGCCATCCAAGAACGTGGATCTGACTTAGCCTTCCTTGGATAGAATCTGATTACCTACCATTTCCCAAGATGCTGAGTGATCCTTATGGGTTTAGCGCTTTCTCCTAAATATAATAATACTCCATGATGCAATCCCTGACGAATTTCCGTGTGATGCTTGTCCTTAGTCGTCGCTCTTATCAGTGTCATCCTCGCCCTTATCAGTGTCATCAATTAGCTCTTTGATAACTTTACAGCCTGTTGTTATTGATTCTAATGAGGGTGTTTGCGTTTGGCGCTGAAGGGGTTTAGACATTCAATTCAATTCAAAGTTTATTCTCTATAAGGATTACAATGCTGAGTTTACAGAATTTGGTTATTGTGTGGTTTACATGTAGTAAAATAATAATTACAGAGTGTACCACTAGAACACCTAGCATGGCTAGGCATTTCGGGCAGACTTAAATTAATTCGACTGAGAGTCGAAGATCAAAATGAATTTTTTATGAGGAGCCACAAAATTTGAGACTGTTCAACTGCCTCCCAGCACACATAAGGGGGATTACCAACAGACCCCTGGCAGTCTTCAAGCTGGCACTGGACAAGCACCTAAAGTCAGTTCCTGATCAGCCTGGCTGTGGCTCGTACGTTGGTTTGCGTGCAGCCAGCAGCAACAGCCTGGTTGATCAGGCTCTGATCCACCAGGAGGCCTGGTTACAGACCGGGCCGCGGGGGCGTTGACCCCCGGAACTCTCTCCAGGTAAACTCCAGGTATCCCGAAGGTGGGCGAAAGAGATGCATGATAATATACACTTGAAAAATCCTAGAGGGATTAGTACTAAACATGCACACGAAAATCACTCCCTATGACAGCAAAAGACTCGGCAGGAGACGTAACATTCCCCCAATGAAAAGCAAGGCACCATGGGTACACTGAGAGACAACATAATAAGTGTCAGGGGCAGATGACTGTTCGAATATAAATGCCCTGTGTAAGCTGTCAGTGGCCCTTGTAAATTCCCATTGTAAACTATTAGTGGCCCCCTATAAATGCACGCTCAGTGTAAACTGTTAGAGGCCCCTATAAACACCCAGTGTAAACTGTCAGTGCCCCCCATAAACACCCAGTGTAAACTGTCAGTGGCCCCTATAAACACCCAGTGTAAACTGTTAGTGGCCCCTATAAACACCCAGTGTAAACTGTCAGTGGCCCCTATAAACACCCAGTGTAAACTGTTAGTGGCCCCTGTAAACGCCCAATGTAAACTGTTAGTGGCCCCTATAACACCCAGTGTAAACTGTCAGTGGCCCTTATAAACACCCAGTGTAAACTGTCAGTAGCCCTATAAACACCCAGTGTAAATTGTCAGTGGCCCCTATAAACACCCAGTGTAAACTGTCAGTGGCCCCTATAAACATCCAGTGTAAACTGTCAGTGGCCCTATAAACACCCAGTGTAAACTGTCAGTGACCCTTATAAACACCAAGTGTAAACTGTCAGTGGCCTCTATAAACACCCAGTGTAAACTGTCAGTGGCTCCTATAAACACCCAGTGTAAACTGTCAGTGGCCCCTATAAACACCAAATGTAAACTGTCAGTGGCCTCTATAAACACCCAGTGTAAATTGTCAGTGGTCCCTATAATACCCAGTGTAAACTGTAAGTGGCCCCTATAAACACCCAGTGTAAACTGTCAGTGGCCCCTATAAACACCCAGTGTAAACTGTCAGTAGCCCTATAAACACCCAGTGTAAACTGTCAGTGGCCCCTATAAACACCCAATGTAAACTGTCAGTGGCCCCTATAAACACCCAGTGTAAATTGTTAGTGGCCCCTATAAACACCCAGTGTAAACCTGTCAGTGGCCCCTATAAACACCCAGTGTAAACTGTCAGTGGCCCCTATAAACACCCAGTGTAAACTGTCAGTAGCCCCTATAAACACCCAGTGTAAACTGTCAGTGGCCCCTATAAACACCCAGTGTAAACCTGTCAGTGGCCCTTATAAACATCCAGTGTAAACTGTCAGTGGCCCCTATAAACACCCAGTGTAAACTGTCAGTGGCCCCTATAAACACCCAGTGTAAACTGTCAGTGCCCCTTTCAACACCCAGTGTAACCTCTCAGTGGCCCCCCTATGAACACCCAGTGTAAACTGTCAGTGTTAGTTTAATATGTTTATTATGCACCCCATACCCATCCTGTGGGCGGTAGTCAAAAGATTACAGAGGTACATAATGGGTCCAGGGACTGGGCCTCAAAGTTTTGATGGCTGAGCAAGTTACAGAGGTAATGAATTCACAATTTACAAAGGTAATGAACTCCAGGTAGGTCTAGTCACAATCATGACAAGTTACAAAGGTATTAACAGATTATAGAGGTACACAATGGGTCCAGGGACTGGGCCCCAAAGTTTTGATGGCTGAACTAGGTACAAGGTAATGAACTCACAAGTTACAAAGGTAATGAATACTGTAAGAATGGTTACTTGCGTTTATACATGGCTACAATCATGAACAAATTTTAGAGTAATGAGCAATTCACACTTCCACACCCGGTCACAACTGTAGTGAGTTATTGGTGCAAATATTGATTGTTGAGTCACACACACACACACACACACACACACACACACACACACACACACACACACACACACACACACACACACACACACACACACACACACACACACACACACACACACACACACACTCACTCACACACTAAGGGACATCGATACCTCAAAGGCAATGGGACCGGACAACATCTCTCCATGGGTCCTTAGAGAGGGAGCAGATATGTTGTGCGTACCACTTACCACAATCTTCAACACATCCCTGGAAACTGGGCAACTACCTGAGGTATGGAAGATGGCAAATGTAGTTCCCATTTTCAAAAAAGGAGACAGAAAAGAGGCACTAAACTATAGACCTGTGTCATTGACGTGTATAGTATGCAAAATTATGGAGAAGATTATCAGGAGGAGAGTGGTGGAGCACCTGGAACGGAACAGGAGTATAAATGCCAACCAGCACGGATTCACGGAAGGCAAATCCTGTGTCACAAACCTTCTGGAGTTTTATGATAAAATAACAGAAGTAAGACAAGAGAGAGAGGGGTGGGTTGATTGCATCTTCTTGGACTGCAAGAAGGCCTTTGACACAGTTCCTCACAAGAGATTAGTGCAGAAGCTAGAGCATCAGGCGCATATAACAGGAAGGGCACTGCAATGGATCAGAGAATACCTGACAGGGAGGCAACAACGAGTCATGGTACGTAATGATGTATCACAGTGGGCACCTGTGACGAGCGGGGTCCCACAGGGGTCGGTCCTAGGACCAGTGCTATTTTTGGTATATGTGAACGACATGACGGAAGGGTTAGACTCAGAAGTGTCCCTGTTTGCAGATGATGTGAAGTTAATGAGGAGAATTAAATCTGATGAGGACCAGGCAGGACTTCAAAGAGACCTGGACAGACTGGACACCTGGTCCAGCAAATGGCTTCTCGAATTTAATCCTGCCAAATGCAAAGTCATGAAGATAGGGGAAGGGCACAGAAGACCACAGACAGAGTATAGGCTAGGTGGCCAAAGACTGCAAACCTCACTCAAGGAGAAAGATCTTGGGGTGAGTATAACACCGAGCATGTCTCCGGAAGCACACATCAATCAGATAACTGCTGCAGCATATGGGCGCCTGGCAAACCTGAGAACAGCATTCCGACACCTTAGTAAGGAATCATTCAAGACACTGTACACCGTGTATGTCAGGCCCATACTGGAGTATGCAGCACCTGTTTGGAACCCGCACTTGATAAAGCACGTCAAGAAACTAGAGAAAGTACAAAGGTTTGCAACAAGGTTAGTTCCAGAGCTAAGGGGAATGTCCTATGAAGAAAGATTAAGGGAAATCGGCCTGACGACACTGGAGGACAGGAGGGTCAGGGGAGACATGATAACGACATATAAAATACTGCGTGGAATAGACAAGGTGGACAAAGACAGGATGTTCCAGGGAGGGGACACAGAAACAAGAGGCCACAATTGGAAGTTGAAGACACAAATGAGTCAGAGAGATAGTAGGAAGTATTTCTTCAGTCATAGAGTTGTAAGGCAGTGGAATAGCCTAGAAAATGACGTAGTGGAGGCAGGAACCATACACGGTTTTAAGACGAGGTTTGATAAAGCTCATGGAGCGGGGAGAGAGAGGGTCTAGTAGCAACCGGTGAAGAGGCGGGGCCAGGAGCTAGGACTCGACCCCTGCAACCACAAATAGGTGAGTACAAATAGGTGAGTACACACACACACACACATAAACACACACACACACACACACATACACAAACTCATACACACACACACACACACTCATACACACACACACACACACACACACACACACACACACACACACACACACACACACACACACACACACACACACACACACACACACACACACACACACAAAAACACACAAACAAACACAAACACACACACAAAAACACACACAGGAGCTTGGACTCGACCCCTGCAATCTCAACTAGGTGAGTGCACACACACACACACACACACACACACACAGGAGCTAAGACTCGCCAGGAGCTAAGACTCGACCCCTGCAACCACAAATAGGTGAGTACAAATAGGTGAGTACACACACACACACACACACACACACACACACACACACACAAACAAACACAAACACACACACACACAAACACACAAACACACACACACACACACACACACACACACACACACACACACACACACACACACACACACACACACACACACACACACACACACATGCACATATGTGGTAATGCTTTATTTACAGCTAGCAAAGTCAGGGTATTTCTCCAGAATGGTCTGTAATATACCACTGTGGATAAAATACTTAACCATTTCTTGAACACTTCTGAGTGAGTTGTTTCTAAATTCATTAATTTTATCGCACTCCAGTACATAATGACGCAGGGTGTGACAATAGTCCATCTGGCAAAGTTTACATTTCGTTTGGTCTACATCTGGTGGTGGTGATTTAACCTGCCAAAGATATTTGTAACCCAGCCGGAGCCGGGCAGTAGTGACATCCAAGAGTCTGCTTATTTTGTTGGATGCACCATAGACATGTGGCTCCTCCTGCATGATAGAATGATGATAGATGGACTCACTGGTGTCAATCTCCCTGAGCCTTAAGTCCATAAAATTCAGTTGAAGTTCTTTTCGTATTATTGTTCTCAAACTACTACCTGACAAGCCAAGATTGTAATCTACTCCCTCTTTGAAAGCATACAGCTTAGCCAATTTATCAGTTCTATCATGCATCTGAAGACCAATGTGAGATGGAATCCACAGCATGTGCACTCTGACTCCACTGTCCACAATCCTACCATACCTGTGTCTGGCTTCTGACACAAGCATGCCACAATTTATGCTTAATAAGTTGAGAGCATTTATGGATGACAGAGAATCAGTTACAATTAAACTGTCAATCTTTGATACATAGATGCATTTCAGTGCAAGGAGTATGGCAAACAGTTCTGTCTGAAGGGTAGAGGCCCCTATAAACACCCAGTGTAAACTGTCAGTAGCCCAATAAACACCCAGTGTAAACTGTCAGTGGCCCCTATAAACACCCAGTGTAAACTGTCAGTGGCCCTATAAACACCACTGGACAAGCACCTAAAGTCGGTACCTGACCAGCCGGGCTGTGGCTCGTACGTTGGATTGCGTGCAGGCAGTAGTAACAGCCTGGTTGATCAGGCTCTGATCCACCATGAGGCCTGGTCACACACCGGGCCGCGGGGGCGTTGACCCCCGGAACTCTCTCCAGGTAAACTGTCCGTGGCCCCTATAAACACTCAGTGTAAGCTGTTAGTGGCCTGTATAACCCCCCAACATGCAGTGACCGCCGCGTGTGCTGTCTGACTGACGACATACATCATCGTCTCCACATCAGCAGATTGTCACTGAGAATGGCAGATCAACCAGCCCAGAATCCTCCAGCTGCAGCAGGAGAGGCGGAAAAACCGAAAACGGCGAAGCAGCTGGAGAGGGAAGCTAAGAAAGCTGCTAAATTGGCGAAGTTTCAAGAGAAGCAAGCCAAAGTTGCCGAGAAGTCCGAGGGTCAACAAAAAGAGAAGAAGCCTAAGAAAGTAGAAGAGGTGAATCAGTAATGAAAAGTAGTAGAAAAACCACGTATAAGGATCCCATAATGTCTACGTTTAACTGTTGTGCCTTATAACTTTAAGTTTTAAAATTAGTATTAATATCAGTACTGTTATTATTAGTAGTAGTAGTAGTATTTAGTATTATTAAGTCTGGTTATATACACCAAGAGATGTATGTGTCAACGTATATATGTTGTGGGTTTACTTTATTCCTTATCTTTAAGCTTAAAGTATGTTTGACTGTTGGAGAAAAGGTTACGTGCACCCGTAATAACCCTCGTGAAGTGGATAAAATTTAAAACCCCTTTAACCTAACCAGTGAATCAAACTTGATTACTACCCATTCCCAGGTGGTGCTTCTGTAAGAATTTCCTATCAACGGTGCCTTGATACCAGTGAACAGCTCTTGATCCTAAGAACTGGAGCTCCCCTCCCTTAACTGAGTTAATGTAAATATCTCCGCTTACCATATTACTAGTAAATCTCCTTGTATTATAACTGCTTTTCAGAGTTGCTTAGACCCCGATGGAAATAAGTCACTTTGACTTTTTTTGGGTTATACTCGGTAATCTACACATATGCTGCTATGTATGATTTATGTAATTGCATTTATGTGTACTTATGCCTGAATTAACTTACTTCCTTGGATCAACTCAGCTTGCCTACATTTTCCAGGTACTGTATGAGCTGTATGGATTTAGTGCTTCCATGTGAATGTAATAATAACAATAATAATTTCATATAACTACTGCTAATAAAATTGTTATTTAGTGTTATTATTTATTGAATGCAAGGACAAGATGCACATGTGCTTAAATAAGATGCAAGCATTTAGGCCCCATTGAAAATAAATCACAGTATTTGCCTTTTTGAGTTCCTGAGTTAAATTATGTGATTTACGACAAAACCTTCTAATAGTATCATCTCCATTCATTCTGCTCAAATATGCTCATGCGTGCTTGCTCTCAGTGACCTTTTCTCTGTTTTCAGAAAAAAGTGATCACCTATGACTTGCCAACACCTTCAGGAGACAAAAAGGATGTTAGTGTGGAACTACCAGCCCAGTACAGTCCCAGTTATGTGGAGGCGGCTTGGTATGACTGGTGGAAAAAACAGGGATTCTTCAAGCCAGAGTATGGAGTTAGTATTTGATTTGAGTGATTTGATTTTAATGTTGTAATCTCAAGAGTTATTTGTTTGTTATACATACTTTATATGTTTAATGCTGTACCTAGGCCAGGAATTTAAATAGATATGTTACTACATATCTATTTAAATTCATATCAAGATTGAGTAATACAGTACAGTGTTTCAGAGTTTTGAAATATTATTGTTTTTTTGTTTTTCCCATTTCATATCTAGACTAAATGTTTATACAACCACTTTACATTAACAAATAACAAAAAGGCACAGTACCATAACAGGAACAATACACAAATAACCCGCACATAGGAGAGAGGAGCTTACACCTATATACTCCCTCCTTGTCTCCTTTTTGTTAGTGTGACTTTGTAAATAGTCCAATTCAAACTGAAACATTGTCGTAAGCTCCTCTCTCCTATGTATGGGATATTTGTGTGCTTTACGTTAACCTTAAACATGCAACAGTGATAGTGTCAAATTTCTGTATACAGTACTGCATATTGAGAGGAATGTCAAAATTACTTCATTACAGTATTTACTTTGCAAAAAAAAAATATTATTCATCTTGTCTAAATTTTTTCACTTCTGTTGTATTCTCTTATACATAATCTGTGAGACTGTAAGACAGACGCAGATCAAAGATTTGTGGATATAGAACCTGTGTTCATATGAAAAAACGAGAATATGTTTGCACCCCCAGTGATCTTTGTTTATCCATATAGAATTTTAGCCCAACTCTTGCACAATTTGGGAGCACTTGTAATGCAAATTGGTCATCTAACACACACTACATATTGGTGGGATGTAATCTGAAAGGAATTATTAGAAAATGGCTTACCTGACATGACTTTGTGGTTCTGAGAGCCTGACTTGCCAATAACGCAATAATGCTACTTTGCAATCATAAATCTGGGGATACTGGCAGTGGATATCAAAATATATTATCAAAAAATAGTTTGCAAATAACCAAAGTCATGAATGTGGAATTTGAGAATTGTAAGGGAGTACAGTACAGTAGTTTATTTTTGTAAAAATATTTATGAATACTTCTCCATGGGGAAGTGGAACAGAATTATTCCTCTGTTAGCCATGCGTGTCGTAAGAGGAGACTGAAATGCTGGGAGCATGGGGGCTAGTAACCCCTTCTCCTGTATACATTACTTAAGTTAAAAAGGGAAACTTTTGTTTTTCTTTTTGGGCCACCGTGTTTTGGTGGGATACAGTCGGTTTGTCGAAAGAAGATTTATGAATACTAAATAGGGAAATTAATAAAATACATATACATATAGTGTTGTTCATGCATGTTCTTGGAAACAGGGGAATAAATGACTTTTGCAAATATAGTACAGAATTGTATTGTTTAGACAGTAATTTTATGTATCTTATTATTTTTCTCTTCAGAGAAGTCTGGATGTCCCTAATCCTAAGGGAAACTTTATCATGGTAATACCTCCCCCAAATGTCACAGGAAGTCTTCATCTTGGCCATGCACTAACAAATTCAGTCGAGGATGCTGTCTGTCGATGGTATGTACTACTGTAGTGGTGCAGACACTTTTCTGTTGACCCCCATGTCACTGTATTTTGTTATAAATTACTGATGATGGTGTTCTAATTTATCTCTTGGTAAGCAGTTATAATCACATGTTACAATAAGAATACTCCTTGGAATGTCTTTGCAAGTTTGCCATAATCACATGTTGTGCCCTCTTAGAAGAAAATTCTATTAAAAAAAGATGCAAATGCAATTTAATACAATCCATTATTGACAATATCAGTAAGACCTTTTAGTTTATACTGTACAGTTTTGGTCTCCATATTACAGAATAGACATAAATAAACCATACCACGGGTGGGATTTGATCCCGCGGTCAGAGAGTTTGTTTGCAATCATGTCATTACGATTTCGTGAGTCATGTGGACATAAATACACTGGAAAATATACAGAGAAGGCTGTTGAAGTTGATCTCGTGTATCAGAAATATTTCTTAGGAGGATGAACTATGGGCTCTGAATTAGGGAGATATGAGTGAAGTGTACAAATGGAAGACAGGAATGAATAAAGAGGATATAAACAGCATGCAAAAATATCTTTTGTGATCAGGAAAAGAAACTGAAGGAGGAATTTTTTTAATTAACAGTGCAGCTAGGAAGGTGTATAAATGTGGAGTGGAAGGAAGGAGGAGTAGGGGTCATCCTAGGGACAGTTGGAGGGAGGGGGCAAAAGAGGTTTCGAGTAGTGGGGGCTTGGACATCCAACAAGCTTGTGTGTGTTACACAGAGTGAGTAGAGGCAAGTGGTTTTTAGATTTGATATGCTGTTGGAGTGTGAGCAGAGTAACATTTGTGAAGGAGAATAAACTCGTTAGGTTTAGTAATTTTTGTCTTTTTTTTATGAAAGAATAAAGGACAGGAAATACAGTAGTAAAAAATTTGCAAATGGCAGTTTAGTACAGTACAGTTGAATATCATGAAGGTTGGGCTTCTTACATTAGAACACCAGCTGTATGAATAATAAATGAAATGGTAAATGATGTGGTAAACCATATCACCAATAAAGGTGTTATGGTTTACCATAAAAATAATTTGTTATGAATAATCTCATTTATATATATGATTGTGACTAGTTTGAAGGTCTAAGCTTATCCAGTATTAGGATTTAAAAATTGTTCTTATGTACAGTAGTGATGCAACATTCAATTAGATTCAGAATCTATAAATGCATTTTCTTAACAGGCACAGAATGAAAGGTCACACAACACTCTGGGTTCCTGGGTGTGATCATGCAGGTATTGCTACTCAAGTTGCAGTAGAAAAAAAGGTAAAACGCGAAGAGGGGAAGTCCCGCCACGATTTGGGCCGAGAGGAATTCACCAAACGTGTGTGGCAGTGGAAGAATGAGTAAGGACATTCCTTATAAAATATTCTTCTTATCCAAAGAATGTATTGTATTTGTATTAAATTGTTAAATTGAGATTGGTAGTATATTCTTATTTTCTTATGTCTTTTCTCAAAGCCAATTTTTTAAACATGCTGGCTGTATCTCACCAAGGCAGGGTGACCTGGGAAAGAAACACTTTCACAATTATTTACACTATCACTGTCTTGCCAGAGACAAGATGTACAGTACCTAAATACCATGCTCCAGTGACTTAAGATTTTGTTCCTGCAACATTCTTATCTTAACAAAACAATCACAGGATTTTGGATTCTGTTCATCCACCATTATTTTCCTAACTCTCTTTATCTTAAGGATTTACTTTTTTTTTTTTTTTTTTTTTTTTTTAATAATTTACCACATCATTATCTCATCCTCATTCTTTTAAAAATTTGTATGCTGCATTTTGTGTTGTTCTTGCTCAGAGGTTTCATTTAAGTCCCATTGTAAGTAACATTCCTTGTGTCTGCTGCTTCTGTATTTTTTATTGTATCCTAAATATTGACTTAGGAGCCACCACATTTATGATGAGTGGAATATTATGAACATACAGCAGGTATTTGTGAGTGTTTTAGATAGGAGTGACTGGAAATAAATGGGTTTTGGGACTTGATGAGCTGTTGGAGTGTGAGCAGGGTAGTATTTTGTAAAGGGATACAGGTAAATCAGTTAGCTGAACTTGAGTCCTGGAGGTGGGAAGTAGAATGCCAACACTTTAAAGGAGGGGTTTAGGATATTTGCTGTTAGGAAGGACATCTAAATAGTCATATCTGTGTGCCTCTGGCAAGACAATAATAGTGCAAATGATGTTGAAAGTGTTTCTTTTTCCAGGTCCCTCTGCCTCAGTGGAATATGGCCAGTGTGTTAAAAAAAAAAGTATCTCCATTTTTGATCATTGTTCATCACAGTTAGCTTAGGATGTATTAGGTCCTCAGGATTTTTTTTTTAATTTATGAAAACTAGTCTCTCTTGTTTGATACAGGAAGGGTGATCGCATCTATCATCAATTAGAAAAGATGGGATCATCACTTGACTGGGATCGTGTTACTTTTACGATGGATCCTGGACCACAGGAAGCAGTGAAGGAGGCATTTGTAAGACTACATGAAGATGGAACTATTTATAGATCTAACCGCCTTGTCAACTGGTCTTGTACGCTGAAATCTGCAATCTCTGACATTGAGGTATTGGTGAATGTCACTGTTGCAGAATTTAGATTTTTTTTTTCAGCAAGTCGGCCGTCTCCTACTGAGGCAGGGTGACCCAGAAAGAAAGAAAATCCCCCAAAAGAAAATACTTTCATCATCATTAAACACTTTCACCTCACTCATACATAATCACTGTCTTTGTAGAGGCGCTCATATGCGACAGTTTAGAATTCCCTCCAAACTGTCAATATCCCAGACCCCTCCTTTAAAGTGCAGGCATTGTACTTCCCAGGACTCAAGTCTGGCTAAATCTATAATAACCGGTTTCCCTAAATCCTTTCACTAAATATTACCCTGCTCACACTCCAGCAGCTCATTAAGTCCCAAAAACCATTCGTCTCCATGCACGAAATAGTTTACAGCGAAGTTCTGGCAGGTCGTATTTGTTTGGTCGAGTGCTGAGCTTTGTTTAAGTAGGGAGCTGGTCGTATACCAAGGTTCCACTGTACTTCATTTTAGCTTTGTTGAAATGCATTAATGATTTTTTTCAATGAACTAGCTGTATCCCGCCGAGGCAGAGTGACCTTAAAAGAAAAACAAAAGGTTTTCCTTTTTAAATTTAGTTAATTTGTACAGGAGAAAGGGTTACTAGCCACTTACTCTTGGCATTTTAGTCACCTCTTTAGATACACATAGCTTACAGAGGAAGAATTCTTTTCCACTTCCATATTAATGATATACTTGGCAATTATTCTTAGCCTTAAACTATGGAAGCACTGTGAAGGCCCCTTTAAAAAATTAGTGGGTAAATTATTTATGGACAGTGTCTTAAGCTATGTAATACTAATCTCCAACAGATCATGACCAAAAGTACCTTACCTGGAGTTTACCTGAGAGAGTTCCGGGGGTCAACGCCCCCGCGGCCCGTTCTGTGACCAGGCCTCCTGGTGGATCAGAGCCTGATCAACCAGGCTGTTACTGCTGGCTGCACGCAATCCAACGTACGAGCCACAGCCCGGCTGGTCAGGTACCAACTTTAGGTGCTTGTCCAGTGCCAGCTTGAAGACTGCCAAGGGTCTATTGGTAATCCCCCTTATGTGTGCTGGGAGGCAGTTGAACAGTCTCAGGCCCCTGACACTTATTGTTTGTATCATTTTATAAATACTCATTATAAATAGGACTTATGGTTTGTGCTTAATGGAAAGATAGTGAGGTATAGCCCATCTTAAGCAGCATATCATAGTAGATAATGACAAAATGCCACATGAACTATTCTCAGAGCTGATAAGCGTGATCTAATTGTACTATATACACTATACATGTGTTTCAAACTTAATTATTTGAAATATTTTATGCTGCATTCATAATATTAACATTCATCTTGTTTTATTTCAGTGATTTAGAAAAATGCCATTGGTACATTGTATAAATTTTTATATATATCTGTCACCGTGGTTGTTTAATATATTTATAGATGGGGTTGTAAGAGAAGTAAATGCGAGGGTCTTGGCAAGAGGCGTGGAGTTAAAAGATAAAGAATCACACACAAAGTGGGAGGTGTCACAGCTGCTCTTTGCTGATGACACTGTGCTCTTGGGAGATTCTGAAGAGAAGTTGCAGAGATTGGTGGATGAATTTGGTAGGGTGTGCAAAAGAAGAAAATTAAAGGTGAATACAGGAAAGAGTAAGGTTATGAGGATAACAAAAAGATTAGGTGATGAAAGATTGAATATCAGATTGGAGGGAGAGAGTATGGAGGAGGTGAACGTATTCAGATATTTGGGAGTGGACGTGTCAGCGGATGGGTCTATGAAAGATGAGGTGAATCATAGAATTGATGAGGGAAAAAGAGTGAGTGGTGCACTTAGGAGTCTGTGGAGACAAAGAACTTTGTCCTTGGAGGCAAAGAGGGGAATGTATGAGAGTATAGTTTTACCAACGCTCTTATATGGGTGTGAAGCGTGGGTGATGAATGTTGCAGCGAGGAGAAGGCTGGAGGCAGTGGAGATGTCATGTCTGAGGGCAATGTGTGGTGTGAATATAATGCAGAGAATTCGTAGTTTGGAAGTTAGGAGGAGGTGCGGGATTACCAAAACTGTTGTCCAGAGGGCTGAGGAAGGGTTGTTGAGGTGGTTCGGACATGTAGAGAGAATGGAGCGAAACAGAATGACTTCAAGAGTGTATCAGTCTGTAGTGGAAGGAAGGCGGGGTAGGGGTCGGCCTAGGAAGGGTTGGAGGGAGGGGGTAAAGGAGGTTTTGTGTGCGAGGGGCTTGGACTTCCAGCAGGCATGCGTGAGCGTGTTTGATAGGAGTGAATGGAGACAAATGGTTTTTTAATACTTGACGTGCTGTTGGAGTGTGAGCAAAGTAACATTTATGAAGGGATTCAGGGAAACCGGCAGGCCGGACTTGAGTCCTGGAGATGGGAAGTACAGTGCCTGCACTCTGAAGGAGGGGTGTTAATGTTGCAGTTTAAAAACTGTAGTGTAAAGCACCCTTCTGGCAAGACAGTGATGGAGTGAATGATGGTGAAAGTTTTTCTTTTTCGGGCCACCCTGCCTTGGTGGGAATCGGCCGGTGTGATAATAAAAAAAAAATAAAATATATCTGGAAGACTTTCATATGTAATATTCTTTCAGGCTTTTCTTTTTATGGTGAATATTTTCACATTTCAACATAATGTTCACAGGTTGAGAAGAGAGAGCTCCCAGGATGTACAGAACTGCCAGTCCCAGGATACAAGAACAAAATAGAATTTGGAGTACTTGTTTCCTTTGCATACCAGGTAGAGAATTCAGATGAACGTATAGTTGTTGCCACAACACGAATTGAAACCATGTTAGGTGATACAGCTGTTGCAGTCCACCCTGAAGATGAGAGGTAGGTCAAATTGCAATCCTACAAGTTCTCTTCCATTTGCAGTAGTATCAGTTCTCAACTAGAATGATTTTTTTCTTTATTTTTTTGGCATATTTAAGTATTGGGAAGTTCCTTTTCCCTAGTATGGTAAGCAGTGTTCAGAATTATTTAATTCTTTTGTCTGTCATCTTTTTATAGATCTTTCTTAATGGTTTTCCTGTGTAGTCGTCTTATTTCTCTTATGGCTTTGACTCTTTTTCAGCAGTTCCTCCATATTCATAGTTTTCATATAGTACTTTATTCCTATTACTTTATGCCCTGTTATACAGTATGTTCTGTTATAGTAGAAAGACATTTAATGCAGTGAGTTGTATGAAGTACATAGAACCTTGTATAAGGCATCCAGGGTGGTTTGTCATGCTCTTTATTTGTTCAGTCTAACTTTTTAAAGCTACACCTGACCACTCACCCCAGATACTCTATGAAAGCTGTAACATATCATTGTTCTAAGCACTTGATAAAACCCCACTCATGAGCAACATTGTGCCAAAAAGATTTCACCACATTATGTGTCTGTTTAACACTTGTAGGAGTTATGCTTTTATTCAGCATATAGTATACAGATGTACTTTTATGCTATAATCATCTATGTATTTTATAATTGTACTGATTAACTGTGTGACTTTGTGTCCATCCCTGAAGCAGTAGAGAGCTGAAACTGAGTCTTTTGATTAATTAAGAGATAAGTATCATTTTAATGTAAAGTTAAATACACCTGATTAACTTTTACTAGATACAAGCACCTGCATGGCAAGACACTCATTCATCCTTTCACTGCCCGTAAGCTGCCAATACTACAGGATGATTTTGTTGAGATGGAATTTGGTACAGGTGCTGTCAAGATTACCCCAGCTCATGATCCTAATGATTATGAAGTGGGCAAGAGGCATGATCTTCCCTTCCTTACGATTTTCACAGATGATGGGTATATTGTGGAGGGATATGGACAGTTTACAGTGAGTAGCAACATTTAAAGTTTTGATATAGCTATTTTTTTGTTTATTTCTGTTTATAAAAATATATTTAAAAATTATTTTCTAAATAAAGTGAATTCCTTCAGTAGAGTGGATTTTTACACTACTGGTCATCATTTATCTTGGAATTTCAATAAACATTTAAATGCTGATTATTATTGGTTAGATTTACTCAAAGATTGGCATTAAATAATTTTACCTCATTCTCTTTAGGGGATGAAACGCTTTGATGCACGTAAGGCTGTGTTACAAGCACTAATGGAGAAGGGCTTATATGTAGAAACAAAGGACAACCCTATGATAGTCCCAATTTGCTCCCGATCCAAAGACATCATTGAACCCATGATTAAGCCACAGTGGTAAGCCTTGATCTATAATTCAGTAACCTGAATGTATATAAATGTGTTGTATGCTGTTTACTGAATGCAAATGGCTATTAAGAGATGGGAAGAGAGAAAGAATTACTATATTATTATTATTATTTATTTATTTATTATTATTTAATATGAAGCATGGGTGGTGAATGTAGCAACAAGAGGAAGGCTGGAGGCAGTGGACATGTCGTGTCTGAGGGCAATGTGTGGTGTGAATATAATGCAGAGAATCTGTAACTATGAGATTAGAGGGCAGTGTGGGGTTTCTAAAAGTATTATCCAGAGGGCAGAGGAGAGGCTGCTGAGGTGGTTCGGACATTTAGAGAGGATGGAATGAGGTAGAATGACTTGAAGGGCATATAAATCTGTAGAGGAAGGAAGGTAGGGTAGGGGTCATCCTAGGAAAGGCTGGAGTGAGGGGGTAGAGGAGGTTTTGTGTGCAAGGGGCTTGGACTTCCAGTAAGCGTTCATGAGTGTGTTAGATAGGAGTGAGTGGTTTTTATGACTTGACGTGTTGTTAGAGTGTGAGCAAACATTTATAAAGGGATTCAGGGAGGTGGGAAGTACAGTGCCTTTGCTCTGAAGAAGGGGTATTGATATATTGCTTTTTTTTTCTTTTAACTGTGGTGTATACCTGGAGAGGGCTTTGGGGCCTGATCAACCAGGCTGTTACTGTTGGCCGCACATAAAGCGATGTACGAACCACAGTCCGGATGATCAGGCACTGACTTTAGGTGCTTGCCCAAAGCCTTCTTGAAGACAGCCAGGGGTCTATTGTGTAAGCATGCCTCTGACAAGACAGTGATAGAGTGAGTGATGATGAAAGTGTTTCTTCTTTTTTTGGTCACCCTGCCTTGGTGGGAAATGACTGATGTGTTAAAAAAAATTAAAATTAAAATAAAACACTGTAATATTGAAAACTGTTAACAAATAAAATTATTATTTTGACTGACCTTATATAGAATTTGTAATTTTGTATCAGATAATTTAGTGTATTTACTTCAGTTGCCCAAAATTTATGGTGCATTTTTCAGGTATGTTAAATGTTCAGATATGGCAGCTAAGGCTGTTGAAGCAGTCAGATCAGGTGAACTAGAAATCATTCCAAAGATACATGAAAAAACTTGGTACCATTGGATGGAGGAAATGCGTGACTGGTGCATATCCCGGCAACTTTGGTGGGGGCATCAGATTCCTGCATACTTTGTGACAGTTACTGATCAATCTTTTCCACCTGGACAGGTTAGTTGTATTATTTTTTGTATTATTAACTTGGTTGCATGCTTTTCTTTGAGTAAGATTTTATTTTTATTAATATTTTTCATAGGTTTGGTCTACAAGAAATACAGTGGTAATTTCAGTAACTAAACTGTTTAAAACACAGCTGTGAGGAGAGGCTAAAGAAATTGAAAGACCAGAGAACCATGGGAGACATGATAACAATATATAAAATACTCAAAGGCAGTGATAGGGCAGACGGGTAGGCTGTTTGAGAGGCGGGAAAAAGGTACTCTTAGGCACAGCTGGAAGTTAAAGACAGAGATGAGTTACAAGGCTGTCAGGAAGTATTTCTTCAGTCTCAGGGTGGTTTGGAAGTGGAATGACATCGATGAAGTGGTGGAGGCAGATTCAGTGTCTAGTATTAAGAATAGGTATGATAGGGTGCATGAGGCTACAAAAAAGTGAATCTGGTAAATGGTAAGTTAAGAGACGAGGCCAGGAGCTAAGACTTGACCTCGACAACCACGTATAGACAAATATATAGCACATTAAGGACTTTTTTTGTAAAGAACAAAAAGGCACAATACACTGACTGGAACAGTACTCATATAACCGCACATAGAAGAAAAAACTTAAGCCAATGTTTTACTCCAACTTGGACCAATTAATGGTCCGAATCAGACCAAAATGTCGTCATAAGTTTCTTTTTCTTGTGTGCAGGCTATTTGTGTATTTTCTTTTTTCTTGCCAGTTAACCTTCTTGTAATTAAATTTCCCAAAAAATTCCAGAGCAGGTAGCTGAGCTCTTGCACATTATTTTAAAACCTTGGGCTATATCTTGTCTGGGTCTACCACTGTTTTGGGCTAGTATCCAAAAATAGCTTCATTTCAATAAATATATTTGTCTATGTTTCATAAGTCTTTCTTTCTTTCAACACACCGGCCGTATCCCACCGAGGTGGGGTGGCCCAAAAGGAAAAACGAAAGTTTCTCCTTTTACATTTAGTAATATATACAGGAGAAGGGGTTACTAGCCCCTTGCTCCCGGCATTTTAGTCGCCTCTTACAACACGCATAGCTTACGGAGGAAGAATTCTGTTCCACTTCCCCATGGAGATAAGAGAAAATAAACAAGAACAAGAACTAGAAAGAAAATAGAAGAAAACCCAGAGGGGTATGTATGTATATATATGCTTGTACATGTATGTGTAGTGTGACCTAAGTGTAAGTAGAAGTAGCAAGACGTACCTGAAACCTTGCATGTTCATGAGACAGAAAACTGGACACCAGCAATCCTACCATCATGTAAAACAATTACAGGCTTTCGTTTTACACTCGCTTGGCAGGACGGTAGTACCTCCCTGGGCGGTTGCTGTCTACCAACCTACTACCTATTATGTTTCATAAGTACTGTATATATAATTGCTAAAACATAATGTTACCTTAAACATATTCAGTATCAAATTTTTGTGTACAGTCTATATATTCAGTACTAAAACTGCCATGTATTTATTAAAATTTAAAATGTTCTTTGGATTTGAGGTACTGTTCTAATTAAATTTAAAAGATACTGACATGCCTCTTTTGCCCATACTTAGGGTGATGAATACTGGGTAAGTGGTCGAACAGAAGAGGAAGCACGACACAAGGCAGCAGCAAAATTCGATGTTTCACCAGATAAGATCAAGTTAGAGCAGGACCCAGATGTTCTGGACACTTGGTTCAGTTCTGGCCTTTTTCCATTTTCTGTCATGGGTTGGCCAAAACAGGTTAGTGGAAAAAAGTGAACATAACGCTATGTCTTAAGTGCTTCTTTTAGGCTTATCGTAGATTAGTTGGTAATAAGTGAATCTTTTATTTGTCAGAATAAGATATTTGTAAGGTGTACCTTCTACTTTTATGTAATCTGTAGAGTTTGCATCATCATTAAATTTCCAGTGTGTTATTAGAGTTTTGATTTAAGTAAATAAAAGAGTAAAAGACACATTGTAGAACAAACTTGTGTTGGGGCAGTGTTTCACTGTATAAAGCTTTTATCAAGTCATGTTCTGCATTTTTTGTTCTACACTGTATGTTTTTTAACAATCCTGGTGGCAGTGCACTGGACCTATCTTGGTTAAAAAACTTTGAAAGACACACAAAACCCTTTGAGATTCATTATTTCTGTAGTAGAATGTTATTATGGTAGTAGCACTTTGGGTTGGGGAAAATCAGCATTAAAATTCTGTATATTTTAATTTTTTTTCTATGAATCATCTTTGAAGGATTAAAATGTGAATGGAAAAGTCCTGATGACTTCTTGGGTTTTGGAATTGTTACCATTTTTACCTTTCCTTAGCCTCACTTGATCTTTGCTCATGTAGTTTTTCATTCTTCCTAATTAATTTTTCTTCCTTCTTTTGTTTATTCTTTTCTTTATTTATTTCTCCTCATCCATTTTTTTTTTTTTTTTTACTTTTTTCTTTGATCTTTTTCTTTTTCTCCATTATATTTTTTGTCTTCTCCCTTTTCTTTCCTCTTCCTACTCTTCCTTACCCTTAGTCTTCCTACTCTTTTTCACTCCCTCCTCTCTACTTTTCCTTCTTATAACCCATCCCTCCTATTCCACCTCCCTCTTCTTCCTCTTGCATTCTTTCCTCCTCGTCCTCCCTCCTTCTCTGCTTTTCTTCTTTTTTCTCTCCCTTTCTTCCTCATCCCTCCCTTTTCTCCCAGCCTTTTTTTTATCCTCCCTACTTTTCTTCCTCCCTACTTTTTTCTCCTTGTCCCTTCTTTTCCCTCTCCCTTCTCCTCCTCCTCTTCCTCCTCCTAGGTAAGTAGAACTGCAAAATAGGAAAAGGGCAGAAAACGTACAAAGGTGTTAAAAATAAGACTAAAAAGGGATTGACAGTATTTGGTGAGCAAGTCATATGGAAAAAATTTCAATGTGAAATTTTTAATCAGACATTTCTCACCAGAGTAGTGTGGTAAAATTTCTACAATGTTTTCTTTCAATTTTTCAGACTAAAGATCTGGAACTGTTTTACCCTAATACTCTTCTGGAGACTGGTCATGATATTTTGTTCTTCTGGGTTGCTCGAATGGTTTTCTTTGGGCAGAAACTTTTAGGAAAGTTGCCTTTCAAGTAAGTATAGCTAAAGTTATTACTTTATTGAACATATGCCTATTGTAGTAAGCTGTTGTTAACTATGGTTTATTTCATGAAAGTTCTGAATATGTGCTCACAATGTTAATAAGCTTATGCTAATGAGAGACTAGTTCAAATATTTATTTTTTTAACACGCCAGCTTTACCTTACCTTTACCTTTGAATACCTTTGAAGCTGTCTCCCACTGAGGCAGGATGACTTGAAAAAGAAGAAACAAAAGCTTTTCTTCTTTTTACATTTAGTAATTTATACAGGAAAAGGATTTACTAGCCCTGTGCTCCTGGCATTTTAGTCACCTCTTATGATATGCATAGGTTTAAGTAAGTTAACAGTTAAAATTTATAGCACTGTATATTGTATATTTTGCTGAGATTAGTGTTACTACATCTTGCATTAAAATTAATAGTTTAATTTGTTAAATGTGCTAGCTATTAATGGTGCTTAGTGCTAATTTTGAGTCATTCCACCAGGCAGGTGTATCTTCATGCCATGGTTCGAGATGCACATGGTCGAAAGATGAGCAAATCCCTTGGTAATGTGATTGACCCGATGGATGTCATACATGGGATCACCCTGCAGGTATATACAGTATTCTATATTTGAAATAGACTATGTTGTTTTATATAGAGTATTTGGCTGTTTTTAAAATTACCAAAAATTTACTTTTTAGTATAGTGCATTCAGTATATGTCAGAAATTGTAGAATTTTTAAAAGACTCTACCATCCATTGTTGATCTACCAAGTCTCAGCATCCCAACTCCATTTTGCAGTGCTTGTCACTAAAGAATACCAGCCCCCTCTTAAACCACAACCACAAAATAGGTCATCACTTGCATTTTAGGATATTGTTCAACTGTCTAGGAAACGATTCACACACATACTTAAGGGTTTTGAGGGGCAAATTCTCCAGTGACTCATGGATAGTGACCCCCAGCTGTGGGAATGGGCAAATGTCGTCCTCCTATGAATTTCTCTATCACTAACCAGAGGTTCTCAATGGAGTTCAAGTCTGGGGAGTTTCCTGACTACTTGTCGCAGAAAAGGATATCTCACAGTCACGTAACCCTGAGCAACTGATTTTGCGGTGTGGTAATGAGCACTGTCTTGCAGAAAAGTCTTTGCACCACAGAGGATTTTTAGATATGTTACTACAGTTAACATTAGTAGGGATGTTTTTCTAGGCTTCCCTGGACATGCTTTTGGTATGGGTATGTCATCACTACCTCCCTCATGGAACCAATGCAACCAGGTCCTCACTGAATGCTCACACGTGTCAATGGCTTCTACTATTTCCTTTATTTGATGGTCTGCCTTATGTAATCCAGTGACCTATGCAGTTGTCTGTTGTGTCAGCTACTTACTCTTGCTCATATCAATTTGTCTAAAGCCAAAAATGGCTGACAAACTGGCATTTAAGACCACGTGGTGCAGGGAGACTATAGACACAAATCTGTCCACCACACACGCCTAGAAGGAACTTAGGATTCAGCCTGTAGTCTTGGAGAATCCTGTGATGTCCTGCTACGAGTTGCCAGGCTGACACTGAAGCATCTAACAGGGTCAGGTATTACTTCTGACATTAAAATTTGCCAGATGCCTACATGCGACATACTTTATTAACAAGTATTGTTTATGTGCGTGTATTATTTTCCTCTTTCTTACAGTGTCCCTTCTAAGCATTCCTATTACAGGGTTCCTTTAAATATTCCTATTTCCTTATCATTTTTGAAGAAGTCCTTTTAGACTTTCCTATTGCAGATGTCATATTTGATATGAATATTGTTTTTTTTTTTTTTTTTTTTTTTTCAACAAGTCGGCCGTCTCCCACCGAGGCAGGGTGACCCAAAAAAGAAAGAAAATCCCCAAAAAGAAAATACTTTCATCATCATTCAACACTTTCACCACACTCGCACATTATCACTGTTTTTGCAGAGGTGCTCAGAATACAACAGTCTAGAAGCATAAACATATAAAGATACACAACATATCCCTCCAAACTGCCAATATCCCAAACCCCTCCTTTAAAGTGCAGGCATTGTACTTCCCATTTCCAGGACTCAAGTCCGACTATATGAAAATAACCGGTTTCCCTGAATCCCTTCACTAAATATTACCCTGCTCACACTCCAACAGATCGTCAGGTCCCAAGTACCATTCGTCTCCATTCACTCCTATCTAACACGCTCACGCACGCTTGCTGGAAGTCCAAGCCCCTTACCCACAAAACCTCCTTTACCCCCTCTCTCCAACCCTTTCGAGGACGACCCCTACCCCGCCTTCCTTCCCCTATAGATTTATATGCTTTCCATGTCATTCTACTGTGATCCATTCTCTCTAAATGACCAAACCACCTCAACAACCCCTCTTCTGCCCTCTGACTAATACTTTTATTAACTCCACACCTTCTCCTAATTTCCACACTCCGAATTTTCTGCATAATATTTACACCACACATTGCCCTTAAACAGGACATCTCCGCTGCCTCCAACCGTCTCCTCGCTGCTGCATTTACCACCCAAGCTTCACACCCATATAAGAGTGTTGGTACTACTATACTTTCATACATTCCCTTCTTTGCCTCCATAGATAACGTTTTTTGACTCCACATATACCTCAACGCACCACTCACCTTTTTTCCCTCATCAATTCTATGATTAACCTCATCCTTCATAAATCCATCCGACACGTCAACTCCCAAGTATCTGAAAACATTCACTTCTTCCATACTCCTCCTCCCCAATTTGATATCCAATTTTTCTTTATCTAAATCATTTGACACCCTCATCACCTTACTCTTTTCTATGTTCACTTTCAACTTTCTACCTTTACACACATTCCCAAACTCATCCACTAACCTTTGCAATTTTTCTTTAGAATCTCCCATAAGCACAGTATCATCAGCAAAAAGTAACTGTGTCAATTCCCATTTTGAATTTGATTCCCCATAATTTAATCCCACCCCTCTCCCAAACACCCTAGCATTTACTTCCTTTACAACCCCATCTATAAATATATTAAACAACCATGGTGACATTACACATCCCTGTCTAAGACCTACTTTTACCGGGAAGTAGTCTCCCTCTCTTCTACACACCCTAACCTGAGCCTCACTATCCTCATAAAAACTCTTTACAGCATTTAATAACTTACCACCTATTCCATATACTTGCAACATCTGCCACATTGCTCCTCTATCCACTCTATCATATGCCTTTTCTAAATCCATAAATGCAATAAAAACTTCCCTATCTTTATCTAAATACTGTTCACATATATGCTTCAATGTAAACACCTGATCTACACATCCCCTACCCACTCTAAAACCTCCTTGCTCATCCGCAATCCTACATTCTGTCTTACCTCTAATTCTTTCAATTATAACCCTACCGTACACTTTTCCTGGTATACTCAGTAAGCTTATTCCTCTATAATTTTTACAGTCTCTTTTGTCCCCTTTCCCTTTATATAAAGGGACTATACATGCTCTCTGCCAATCCCTAGGTACCTTCCCCTCTTTCATACATTTATTAAACAAAAGTACCAACCACTCCAACACTATATCCCCCCCTGCTTTTAACATTTCTGTCATGATCCCATCAGTTCCAGCTGCTTTACCCCCTTTCATTTTACGTAATGCCTCACGTACCTCCCCCACACTTACATTCTGCTCTTCTTCACTCCTAAAAGATGGTATACCTCCCTGACAGTGCATGAAATTACTGCCTCTGTTTCTTCCTTAACATTTAAAAGTTCCTCAAAATATTCTCGCCATCTACCCAATACCTCCATCTCCCCATCTACTAACTCCCCTACTCTGTTTTTAACTGACAAATCCATATTTTCCCTAGGCTTTCTTAACTTGTTTAACTCACTCCAAAATTTTTTCTTATTTTCATTAAAATTTCTTGACAGTGCCTCTCCCACTCTATCATCTGCTCTCCTTTTGCACTCTCTCACCACTCTCTTTACCTTTCTTTTACTCTCCATATACTCTGCTCTTCTTATAACACTTCTGCTTTGTAAAAACAGTTCTAATACTGGGGTTATATCTCACCCGTTTATGTAGCTACAACTAAATAATGAAAGCATAGCTCAGAGAGCTTAGGAGAGGTTGTTGAGATTGGTCATTTAAAAAGGTTGGATCAAGGTTGGATCTAGATATGTTGACCAAGAGGGTGTATAGATCTGGGTTGAACTGAAGGAATCTAACCAGTAATAAATGCTGGCTTCAAGGTAGCACACACTATTCCTCCTCAGGCTCCCTTAAAGTACTAAATGTACCTGCCCTCCCCTTTTTTTTTTTTTTACCACATCTGCTGTTTCTCACCAAGGTAGGGTGATACAGAGATGAAGTAACATTCATCAGCTCTCTTCAGTATCTGTCTTGCCAGAGGTAAACAGACATCACTATTCAAATGACCTTTATCATTGTGAGTTAGATAGTGTAAAGGCTTCATACTGGTGTCAGGCAGCATAAGATAAAGTCTACCAGTTTGTAAAGCTAGTTAATAAGAAATATTCTGAATGTGCTTGGGCCATCTTTTCTTAGTAAAACTAATGAGTTTAAAAAATGGATAAAAAATCATTCGAGTGCTCATAGTCCTACTAATCTAAGACTTATCGTAATAAATATATTTTTAGTCTTTAATTGGTTGCTGTGTTTCCAAATGAACATTTGAACCTTTTTCTTCAGGAGCTTAACAAACAGCTGGATGACAACAGTAATCTGGATCCCAATGAAATTGCAAAAGCAAAAGAAGGTCAGAAAAGTGATTACCCTCAAGGTATTCCTGAATGTGGCACTGATGCCCTGCGATTTGCACTGTGTGCCTATACTTCACAAGGTAATTATCTAGTGGATTTGGTCTTGGCGGTAGGAGGGCATTTAATGTTTTCAGCCTTTCATAACAACTCACATTTTTTAAGCTCTGGGATCCATGTTATAGCTCTAATTTTGATAAATTAGACACATGTGCAACTCTTGGGTATCTTTATTGAGGAAACGTTTCGCCACACAGTGGCTTCATCAGTCCATACGTAGGAGAAACTTGAAGAACAGGAGGAGAATGAGGTAATCAGTCCCTCAACCTTGAGTCGATGTGTTCAGTCCATCAATCTTGAATAGAATGCGGCATATGAGCGGAGAAGCAGCTTATAAACCGTATGGCAGGAGAGGTGCAGCAGTCTTAGGTGGTGTCACATTTGATCAATGTGGAAGTAGGTCGTGCCCAAGAATTAGGCAAGCGAAGAATTCATAAGTATTAAGATCCTAAGAAGTTGCAGTGTCTGACAGGTTTGTAGATGAATGGTTCAGAGAACCGACATGTTGATAAATTAGACACATGTGCAACTCTTGGGTATCTTTATTGAGGAAACGTTTCGCCACACAGTGTGGTGAAACGTTTCCTCAATAAAGATACCCAAGAGTTGCACATGTGTCTAATTTATCAACATGTTGGTTCTCTGAACCATTCATCTACAAAGCTCTAATTTTGATTTTTCTGTCTGATCCACGTGCTTTTTAAGCTGTGGACACCACACACCAGTTTCATATTCCACTTTTGGCCTAATGTATGTCCCTAACAGCTTTTTCTACATTTCTCCATCCATGTACTATTTGTCCTGTTACTTTGTTGGTAGTGCACTCAGCTCACATGTTAAGTGTCTGTGGTTTGATCCCTGGCATGGGTGGAAACATTGGGCATGTTTCCTTACACCTGCTGTCCCTGTTCACCTAGGACTAAATAGGTACCTGGGTGTTAGTTTACTGCTGTTGGTTGCATCCCAGGGAAGTGGTATACCTTAGATAAGGCTGGGCTTTGAAATGAGCTGAGGTAGGATAACAGCTCTTAGCCTGTAAAATTGATTTGTGTAAAAAGAAAAAAAAAGTATTTCTATAACTATCCAGTATAGCATATGCATTTCCCATAATTTTTCTTCCATGATCTCATGACAGGTTTTATTAATAATAATTCTTAGTTTGAGAGAAATATGTGGTGTACATATCATGTAGAGAATTCACAGCATAGAAACAGAGAGGCAATATGGGATTACCATGGGTATAATTTAGAGGGCTGAGAAGGGGTTTTTAAGGTGGTTTGGAGGATAGGATGATGAAGAGGGTGTATAAATAAATCGGGTGGAAGGTAGAAGATGTAGGGGTCATCCCATGAATGGTTGGAGGAAGGAAGTAAAGGAGGCTTGAATTTTAGGGGTGAGAGCATCCATCAAGCTTGTGTGAGCATGTTGGATAGGAGTAATGGTAACAAGTGATTTTTTAAAGGACATGCTGATGAAGTACGAGCAAGGTAATTTTTATGAAGGAATTCAAGGAAACTGGATATCCATGCTTGAGTCCTAGAGGTTGGAAGGAATGGTGAGGGTGCTGCAATTAGAGGGTAATATGAATTGTGATGTCAGCTCATTTTTGGTAAGACAACAGTTGCATGAATGATGGCAGATGTGTTTTCTGTGGGTCACCCTGCCTTGACGGAAGACGGCTGTTGAGTTAATAAAAAGATAAAGTTTTTATTCCTTCTGGTAAGTAAATTATGAACATTGTAGGGACAAACACAGAGCCTTGTGGCACCCCACAAATGACATTACACCGAGAGGACTTTTCTTTTTCTCTTTTCATTGTTTGCATTTTCCTCTCAAAGTCGCTCATCCATTATATGATAGTTTACCTTGTATTCTTTTTATGTTTTGAAATTTACAAATTAGTCTCAGTCAGTATGTCAGTAACCTGCTTAATTATGCAGTGAACAGATCATTGTAGTCACAGGCTAGGCTGCAAATGTAGAAAAACTCCCAGAATAGTTACAGGTATATACGGTATATACAGCATATCTGTTATATATCTGTTTATAATTCCAGAATCATCGATATATGTCAGATTTGTAAGAACTTTGCTATTTCTATATAATTAAGTATTGTGTGGGATTATTGTGAAATATTTTGTGATAGACTGAGGATACCTCCCTTGATTTTCATTGTCTGATCAAACCATCTCTAGTATTTTACACTAATTCAGAATGGCCAAACTTGGCTTTTTTATAAAACAAAAATAAGTACAATATCTGCAAGAATAATAAAAGTGATTTTATCTTGCAGGACGGGACATTAACCTTGATGTGCTGCGTGTTAATGGGTACAGGAACTTTTGTAACAAACTGTGGAATGCTACAAAATTTGCCATGATGAATATTGGCACAAGTTTCAAACCGTATGAATCACTTAAGGAATTACACAAAATGGTTAGTGTTTTTAGGGTTAGACTTAATTTATTAAGTTTTCAGATTTGATATGCAGTTTGATACTTTACTTAAATTCTAATTCTGAAACTTGTTTCATCCCAAAAAGAGCAGTATTGGGTAGATGCTATAATGTAATGATTGTTACATTGTGATAATTGCTGTATAATGCTCTTGAAACTTTCAATGTAAGCATTTAATATCACTGTTAATAAAAACTTCAAATGATGCTGTTGCAACTGTAACAATTTTTTTTCTTTTTTAATTATTGTGATTTACATCTTTATTGTAGATCAGACTATAAAACTGACCAGCATTACTCACTAGGTAAAAACGGCACAAGAGAAGGTCATGGTTCAGACCAACACACCGTTCTCCTCACTTACCAACCATATTAGAAACAATAACTATCATTGGGGCAGTCTGTCTGAGCTGAATGAAACCTTAAAACACTTTAGCTATGTAGATGGTTTTACGCCCACACAAGCTGATGTTTCCCTTGTGCAAATGTTAAACGTTGGGTCATCACTTTCACCATATCCCCATCTTTTGCGGTGGTACTGCCACATGGCCAGCTACTCACAGGCAGAGAGAGATACATTCCCAGAGGCTAGTAATAATGGCCCTTTAACTCCCACCTCTAAGCCCAAGGAGGTAAGGTATGACATTTTATTTGCTGCACTTAATTGCTTGCTTGTCTTTCTTGTGTTTGCTGCGTTGAGCGTTTTAAATTGATAGAGATTTTGTATAGAAATATCTGTTTTTGGAGAAAGTATGTTTTTATGTTAACCCATTCACTGTCCAGACCCCCAAAATTAATATTACTCTCAGTGTCCACTTTTTAAGAAAGAAAAATTATTTTTTCTCCTAAAATGATAATGTTTTTCTGAAGATAACACCAAAAGTATGAAATTTGGTGGAAAACTTATGGAATTACGCAGGAGTAAAGGTAGCAGTCTCGGCACATTTCGGCGATTTTGCCCACTTTGAGTCCTGTTTTAAGCTAATTATGTGCCCATTTGACTAAATTCTTAGCTATTTCATTGGTATGCCTTCCATTCTATTGCTTGAGCATAAGAAACTGCACATTCAATTATTTAAACTACCCTATAAAGTGCACAGAAGTTGGTAATTTGGCTAGTTTTACACAAAATTAAAAAATGCTAATTTAAAAATAGAGTCCAAACTAAACAATGTAGATATTCCTAGCACTAAAACAACATTTCCTCTGTTCACTAATCACATCCCCAGGCCTCTCCTATATTATACTTGCCTTCCATTTTGAATTCCTAATCACACAGAAATATGAGATTTACTCTATTTTTCATGTAATAAAATATAGCCAGGAATGATTGGTCGTGATTTATGGTGTCCCAGTAATTGAATCAGACTTATTTAAAGTCCATCAAACAGACTGGGGGTGTAAGGGGACCTTACTCATTCGCTGGAAAATTTGGCAAAAATTGAAAATTTTCTGCAAATTGCTCAATTTCAAGTTACTTTTGGTCCTGAAACCAACCAAAATCATCTCTGTTTCAGTATCAGATGATACCAAGATACAGCCAATAAAGCCATAAAAACCATCTGTGAAAACACCTCAAATTCTCCTTTTAAACCTTACACACGAGCAGAGTTTTGCTTTTCCTATCATGCACACTCATTTATATCTAGGTCAAAATTTACCACTCACAGCTTATCTGAGTGAGCTGAGATCATGACATAGAAATATAGGAGGGACTCTGACCTCACTGATGTAGTTCTACATGATGGCTGCTGACAGGGTTAAAATTGTAGCAATAATTGAAAATGATCATGATAATATTTTTTATTTGCATATGTATTTTACTTTTGGTTTTCTTCATGGGCCACCCTACGTTGATGGGATACAGCCAGTTTGTTGAAAGAAAGATATTTATTTTGTATGGAGAAGAAGTTTGGAAAATTAAAAGGGATGCACCTAGATTTAGTAACACGCATTTAATGTTCAGTATTTCAGCTAAAACTCAAAAACTAATAATTACATTCTTATTGAATTTATGATTAGTGTCAAGCACATAAAAGTTACCAATATCCTACTGGTAAACTTTAAAATAACCTTTAGATATATGGATGAGGATGTGTTAGAAAAACTTTTTTTTTTTTTTTCAACAAATTGGCCAACTCCCACCAAGGCAGGGTGACCCAAAAAGAAAGAAAATCCCCAAAAAGAAAATACTTTCGTTATCATTCAACACTTTCACCTCACTCACACATAATCACTGTTTTTGCAGAGGTGCCCAGAATACAACAGTTTAGAAGTATATATGTATGTATAAAAGTACACAGTATATCCCTCCAAACTGCCAATATCCCAAACCCCTCCTTTAGAGTGCAGGCATTGTACTTCCCATTTCCAGGACTCAAGTCCGGTTATATAAAATAACCGGTTTCCCTGAATCCCTTCACTAAATATTATCCTGCTAACACTCCAACAGCTCGTCAGGTCCCAAATACCATTTGTCTCCATTCACTCCTATCTAACACGCTCATGCACACTTGCTGGAAGTCCAAACCCCTCGCTCACAACACCTCCTTTACCCCCTCCCTCCAACCTTTACGAGGACGACCCCTACCCTGCCTTCCTTCCCCTACAGATTTATACACTCTCCATGTCATTCTACTTTGATCCATTCTCTCTAAATGACCAAACCACCTCAACAAACTCTCTTCAGCCCTCTGACTAATACTTTTATTAACTCCACACCTTCTCCTAATTTCCACACTCCGAATTTTCTGCATAATATTTACACCACACATTGCCCTCAGACAGGACATCTCCACTGTCTTCAACCGCCTCCTCACTGCTGCATTCACAACCCAAGCTTCACACCCATATAAGAGTGTTGGTACTACTATACTTTCATGCATTCCCTTCTTTGCCTCCATAGATACTGTTTATCATATATTTTTTCATTTTAACACAACGGCTGTGTCCCATCAAGGCAGGGTGACCTGTAAAAGAAGATACTTTCATAAAGTTTTGCTTCTTTTTCTTCTTCTTTCAACAAACTGGCTGTATCCCACCCAAGCAGGGTGGCAAAAAAAGAAAAACAAATGTTTCTCTTTTTAACTCTAGTAATGTATACAGGAGAAAGGGTTACTAGCCCCTGAAGATGGGATAGAAAGTTCTTGAATAAGGTCCTTATTTATTGTGCATCTTGAATAAGGTGGTTTGACTACTCAGTCATATCTCTTTAAATTTTGCCCTAGCTTCATTAAGTTTGATGTAAGAATATCCCTACAAAAAAGAGAGATTTTTATGTGGCAAATCCTGTGAGTACAGTATGAACAAAGACCTATGATTGATTTTCAATTTAGGTCATGTGCCATGCTAAAATACAATGGAAGGCCGCAGCACTCCCTCAACAAAGTGGTGTAGTACCAAAGGTAGCAACTAAAGATGTCATCAGTATGAGGGAGTGTCTGTACTGTACATTATCTGGAAAGGTAGTCATCGTAAGTTTAATAGTATTCAGAGGGAAAAAATGTATATGCATGTCCTTAGTTTCCACTTAAATAATAGCATTCATAAGTTATGAGTCACATTCAGTTTCTTTTTATTTGTTCAGCACTGTTTGATGAATGAAATGACACCATAATCAAACAGTTGCTTCTGCTCTCCACTTGCCCTACTAGTGTCATTGTACATAATTTTTTACCTAAATTAACAGTATTTCAAAGTGATATTGTTTATACATTGTTAGTGTGGATAACCTAATGATGACTTGAAATCCATGAATTGGTTATTGATTGTTATATTGAAATGCAGACTTATTGCAAACTAGTTTGTAAACATTTAATCGGCAAAATTCCATATTTAGTGGTGTATTTCTGAAAACCGTTGTTTTGATGACAGAGAGAGGCTCTGAGTATGGTGGACAGATGGATGCTGAGTCAACTAGCATATGCTGTGAAAGAGTGCAACATTGCCTTTGAAGAATTCAACTTTCCAAGAGCCACCACAGCTCTGTACAATCTTTGGTGGTACCAGATATGTGATGTGTACCTGGTGAGTAAACAATTTAATATATGTATAAATTATATTTGTACCCTTTTGGCCAGTTTTAATTTTAGTTAAAAGGTTAATGTTGGCTATGCCATACATGGGTGACAGTTATTGTTTCAAATAGAAAATGAACATCAGACTGGACAAGAGAGTTTGCAGGGTTATTATATTGAATTCTTAAGATATTTTTCAGGTGTATCTTGCAATTTTATGGAAGTGAAAGTGGGTAAAGTAAAAAAGGAGTGTCCCCCTTTCCTCTGTTTATGGCTTTTGTCCATAGTATCACTGACACTGTAGTGTCAGTGAGACTATAATGTTCCAGTAAATACTGTAATGTATAAATTATATTTGTACCCTTTTGGCCAGTTTTAATTTTAGTTAAAAGGTTAATGTTGGCTATGCCATACATGGGTGACAGTTATTGTTTCAAATAGAAAATGAACATCAGACTGGACAAGAGAGTTTGCAGGGTTATTATATTGAATTCTTAAGATATTTTTCAGGTGTATCTTGCAATTTTATGGAAGTGAAAGTGGGTAAAGTAAAAAAGGAGTGTCCCCCTTTCCTCTGTTTATGGCTTTTGTCCATAGTATCACTGACACTGTAGTGTCAGTGAGACTATAATGTTCCAGTAAATACTGTAATGTTCTCCCAAAAATTTTTGTCTTTAGCCCTTTCAGGGTTCAGACTCCTTATCTCAGACTTGCTCTCAGGGTCGAAGAAATTAAAAAGAATATATATTTTTCTCATGAAATGATAGAGAATATTTTTCCAAATGCAATGAAACCAAAAGTACAAAGTTTGATGGAAAACTTATTGGTCTCGGCAAGATTTTTGCATCAGTGATTTTGCTCGCTTTGAGCCCTATATTTTGACCAATTCCACTGTTCCAGTCGCCTAAACTCATAGCTATTTCACTAATATTCCTTCTATTTTATCAACTGAATACATGTACAAGAAACTGCCCGTTTACCTATTTCAACTACCAAATAAAGTGATCATAAATAAGTACACCTACCATCCGACTTACGACCGAGTTCGGTTCTGAGAAACCGGTCGTAAGTCGAAATGGTCGTAAGTCGAACTTTACTACTGAATATCAACAAAACATTTTTGTAATGACTTTATTTTATTGTTTTATTTTGGTATTTCAGGTTTTACTTTACTTTTTATGCTGTTAGTACTGTATTTTATACTGTAAGGTTTAGGATAAACACTGTGTACAACACAAATAGTTGTTTATTTCCCAAAAATTTTGCATAAAAAACACGGTCGTAAGTCGAGCAGGTCGTAAGTCGGATGGTAGGTGTAATTGGGCCAATTTCATACAAAATTTAAAAATTGCTAATTTAAAAATAGGGTCCAGAATAAAAATGTATACATTCCTGGCACTAAAAAAATTTCCTCTGTTCATTAGTTATGTCCCCAGGCCTCTCTTATATTACACTTGCTTTCCATTTTGAATTTTTATTCACATAAAAAATAGAAGATTTACTGTTATGCAGAATACTGCATTATTTAAATAATTGTATAAATAATATCGGTGCACTCCTAAATGCATATTAGACTGGCCAGTTGGACGTGTATTAGATGATTGATGTCATATTTGTACTCTGGATTATCAGCAAAAATCAAACATTTCTGCTACTTTGAGCTCAATTTCAAGATACTTTCACTCCTGAAACCAATCAAAATCATCTCAATTTCTGTAAGATATCTTCCATTCTATCAATTGAGACCAAGAAACTGAGAATACAACCATAAAAATCAAACAAAATACACTGCAAATTCACTGTTTTAAGCCAAAATCACAATTGCATTTTTTCCCACTATACACTGCTTGCTGTGGGTTTTTTATATGGTGCACACCTACTGCATAGACCCATTCTCTCGTCTCTAGGCCCAAATTTACCTCTCACGGCTTATCTGAGTGAGCTGAGTTCATGGCGTAGAACTACAGGACCAACCCTGGCTTCAAAGCCAGGGGACCGACCCTGAAAGGGTTAACTTCTTGGCTTTTCTTCCTTCTTTCTCATTTCTTATTGAGGCAGTCCTATTACTTCCCACTTACTGTTATTTTACTTACATCTTTCAGTGAGTGTTGACTATCACATTTGCAATATCCAAACCAGAAATAGAATTAAATGATTTGTGTTTTTTAATGGGTTTTCTTAATACTTGATAATACTGTATCTGCAGTACCCAGGTGTGAAAGGTTGGAATTATTTCGTTTTGGAATGAGACATCATTGATATAAATGTATACAATACATTGTGTATAGATTAAGAGTGCAAGATTTGAAGTAGTTAGTGTGTGCTACTAATTTTTGTCCTCATGTATCTGTATTAGTTAACACATTTTAATGTTTCAGGAATGCCTAAAACCTGTCATGTATTCAGAAAATGAAGAAGCAAAGGAGCTAAGCTGCAATGTTCTCTACACAGCTGTGTATGTGGGTTTGGCACTAATTTCTCCCTTCATGCCATATCTGTCTGAAGAACTGTTCCAGCGTCTCCCATCACGCACTGCAAATCAGCCACCATCAATATGTGTCACACCATATCCAGAACCTGAGGAGGTACACTGCACTTTTTTTTTTTAGTATCTATACTGTTGAAGGGTCGCCTTTCATCAAATGTGATATCAAATAATATTCAAAAGCACCAAGCCAAATGTAAACTGCTAACCTTAAAATTCGAGGAGAGATGCACTTTTTTTTTGCACTCTCATCAAGCTTCTTGATGTTAAATATTGTCCAAGTAATCTTCCTTCATGTTTTTTTAAAGAAATTAAAAGATATATGAATTTGTTTCTTTTCAGTATGAAATGTTCCTTGATAAAGATGTTGATGAGAAGTTCAGATTTGGACAGAAAGTCATCAGTGAGGTGAGGTCGGCCAAGGCAAAATATGACATACCTCACAAAACTAAAATTGAACGTAAGTTGGCCTCTAGACATTTTACATAAAAATATTTTAACTGTTTGTACCCTTCAATGGGTGGTGCTCCAATGCTGGTGAATGGCTCTTGATTCAAGGAATTATCACTACCTTTGCTTTCTTTGGATAAAATCTAATTACCTCCTCTATTGATGGTTATTGTTAAGCATTATTGACAATGCAATGCCACCTGGTGGCCTCCTTTTATTCTTCATAACATTAATAATTGAATATTTTTTCCTCACTCTTGTCCTGTTTGTTTAAATCCCTTCTGTCTCATTATATGTGCTTCCTGTTTCATTATTGTTTGTCCATACATTGGCTTCACACTATAAGCGGCAACTGTATTACTTTATAAAAGTGTAATATGACATTCTTTAAAAAAATAATTTACTCTTTCAAGATCAGTTTTTCAGTAGTTATTTACTTTTAATAATGTATGTAAAAAGGAAAATGCATTTTAAAGTGTTTACTTTTCAATTTTCAGTAACCCTCCAATCAGAGAATCATGAAAATAGAGCCACTCTGGAATCTCTCATACAGGATATTACCACATTGTCAGCCGCATCGAATGTCAGGGTATCAACAGAAAAGCCAAAAGGATCTGTCCCTACCCTTATTAATGCTGAGACTGTAGCCTGGATGAAACTGCAGGTAAAAAATTCTGAAAAACATGGTTTAATGAATGATTGCAAGCTTTCATAAAAATTATATGGATGAAATCAATTCCTCTGATTTTTTAGACACTTCAGTATAATTATTTTTCTTGCTAATTTTTCTCCTTTTATATTGGGAAAGGGATAAATTATACAGTATTTAAAAAAAAAAAAACTATACCTGTAGGAGGGTCATAAGGTGCTTTGTTAGAAAGGAGTGTATTCAGTAGGGGGGTATAGTTAAAAGTTAGTGTGAGCGCAAAATTAGTCATTTTACTCTTTTTTTTTTTTTTTTTTCAACAAGTCGGCCGTCTCCCACCGAGGCAGGGTGACCCAAAAAATAAAGAAAATCCCCAAAAAGAAAATACTTTCATCATCATTCAACACTTTCACCACACTCGCACATTATCACTGTTTTTGCAGAGGTGCTCAGAATACAACAGTCTAGAAGCATACACATATAAAGATACACAACATATCCCTCCAAACTGCCAATATCCCAAACCCCTCCTTTAAAGTGCAGGCATTGTACTTCCCATTTCCAGGACTCAAGTCCGACTATATGAAAATAACCGGTTTCCCTGAATCCCTTCACTAAATATTACCCTGCTCACACTCCAACAGATCATCAGGTCCCAAGTACCATTCGTCTCCATTCACTCCTATCTAACATGCTCACGCACGCTTGCTGGAAGTCCAAGCCCCTTACCCACAAAACCTCCTTTACCCCCTCTCTCCAACCCTTTCGAGGACGACCCCTACCCCGCCTTCCTTCCCCTATAGATTTATATGCTTTCCATGTCATTCTACTTTGATCCATTCTCTCTAAATGAAAAGAAAATAGAAGAAAACCCAGAGGGATGTGTGTATATATATATGCTTGTACATGTATGTGTAGTGTGACCTAAGTGTAAGTAGAAGTAGCAAGACGTACCTGAAACCTTGATATTTATGAGACAGAAAAATGGACACCAGCAATCCTACCATCATGTAAAACAATTACAGGCTTTCGTTTTACATTCACTTGGCAGGACGGTAGTACCTCCCTGGGCGGTTGCTGTCTACCAACCTACTACCTATAATATATATATATATATATATATATATTTTTTTTTTTTTTTTTTTAACAAGTCGGCCGTCTCCCACCGAGGCAGGGTGACCCAAAAAAGAAAGAAAACAATTTTCTTCTTCTTATTCTTTTTAGTAATCTTTACAGGAAAAGGGGTTACTAGCCCATTGTTCCCGGCATTTTAGTTGACTTTTACAACACGCATGGCTTACGGAGGAAAGATTCTTATTCCACTTCCCCATGGATATAAAAGGAAAAGTAATAAGACCAAGAACTATTAAGATAAAATCAAAGAAAACTCAGATGAGTGTGTATAAATAAACGTGTACATGTATGTGTAGTGTGACCTAAGTGTAAGTAGAAGTAGCAAGACATACCTGTAATCTTGCATATTTATGAGACAGACAAAAGACACCAGCAATCCTACCATCATGTAAAACAATTACAGGCTTTTGTTTTACATTCACTTGGCAGGACGGTAGTACCTCCCTGGATGGTTGCTGTCTACCAACCTACTACCTATATTATATATATATATTTTTTTTTTTTTTTTTCAACAAGTCGGTCGTCTCCCACTGAGGCAGGGTGACCCAAAAAAGAAAGAAAATCCCCAAAAAGAAAATACATTCATCATCATTCAACACTTTCACCACACTCACACATTATCACTACTTTTGCAGAGGTGCTCAGAATACAACAGTTTAGAAGCATATACGTATAAAGATACACAACATATCAGTCCAAACTGCCAATATCCCAAACCACTCCTTTAAAGTGCAGGCATTGTACTTCCCATTTCCAGGACTCAAGTCCATCTATATGAAAATAACCGGTTTCCCTGAATCCCTTCACTAAATATTACCCTGCTCACACTCCAACAGATCGTCAGGTCCCAAGTATCATTTGTCTCCATTCACTCCTATCTAACACGCTCATGCACGCTTGCTGGAAGTCCAAGCCCCTCGCCCACAAAACCTCCTTTACCCCCTCTTTCCAACCCTTTCGAGGACGACCCCTACCCCTCTTTCCTTCCCCTATAGATTTATATGCTTTCCATGTCATTCTATTTTGATCCATTCTCTCTAAATGACCAAACCACCTCAACAACCCCTCTTCTGCCCTCTGACTAATGCTTTTATTAACTCCACACCTTCTCCTAATTTCCACACTCCGAATTTTCTGCATAATATTTACACCACACATTGCCCTTAGACAGGACATCTCCACTGCCTCCAACCATCTCCTCACTGCTGCATTTACCACCCAAGCTTCACATCCATATAAGAGTGTTGGTACTACTATACTTTCATACATTCCCTTCTTTGCCTCCATAGATAACGTTTTTTGACTCCACATATACCTCAACGCACCACTCACCTTTTTTCCCTCATCAATTCTATGATTAACCTCATCCTTCATAAATCCATCCGCCGACACGTCAACTCCCAAGTATCTGAAAACATTCACTTCTTCCATACTCCTCCTCCCCAATTTGATATCCAATTTTTCTTTATCTAAATCATTTGATACCCTCATCACCTTACTCTTTTCTATGTTCACTTTCAACTTTCTACTTTTACACACATTCTCAAACTCATCCACTAACCTTTGGAATTTTTCTTTAGAATCTCCCATAAGCACAGTATCATCAGCAAAAAGTAACTGTGTCAATTCCCATTTTGAAATTGATTCCCCATAATTTAATCCCACCCCTCTCCCGAACACCCTAGCATTTACTTCTTTTACAACCCCATCTATAAATATATTAAACAACCATGGTGACATTACACATCCCTGTCTAAGACCTACTTTTACCGGGAAGTATTCTCCCTCTCTTCTACACACCCTAACCTGAGCCTCACTATCCTCATAAAAGCTCTTTACAGCATTTAGTAACTTACCACCTATTCCATAAACTTGCAACATCTGCCACATTGCTCCTCTATCCACTCTATCATATGCCTTTTCTAAATCCATAAATGCAATAAAAACTTCCCTACCTTTATCTAAATACTGTTCACATATATGCTTCAAAGTAAACACTTGATCTACACATCCCCTACCCACTCTGAAGCCTCCTTGCTCATCCGCAATTCTACATTCTGTCTTACCTCTAATTCTTTCAGTTATAACCCTACCGTATACTTTTCCTGGTATACTCAGTAAACTTATTCCTCTATAATTTTTACAATCTCTTTTGTCCCCTTTCCCTTTATATAAAGGGACTATACATGCTCTCCGCCAATCCCTAGGTACCTTCACCTCTTTCATACATTTATTAAACAAAAGTACCAACCACTCCAACATATATATATGTGTATATATATATATATATATATATATATATATATATATATATATATATATATATATATATATATATATATATATATATATATATATACACACACACACACACACACACACACACACACACACACACACACACACACACACACACACACACACACACACACACACACACACACACACACACACACACACACACACACACACACACACACACACGTACGTACGTTATCTATGGAGGCAAAGAAGGGAATGTATGAAAGTATAGTAGTACCAACACTTTTATATGGGTGTGAAGCTTGGGTGGTAAATGCAGCAGCGAGGAGATGGTTAGAGGCAGTGGAGATGTCCTGTTTAAGGGCAATGTGTGGTGTAAATATTATGCAGAAAATTCGGAGTGTGGAAATTAGGAGAAGGTGTGGAGTTAATATATTACCCTGCTCACACTCCAACAGCCTCTTCAAGGGGGGCTCCTTGTTGTGGTGAAGAGGCTCTTGGTCTGAGGAATTAGACCTGTCGGTCTCCTTCCTCAGACCGAACCTAATTACCCCCCAATCCCCCCTTCCCTATCCCATCCTCCCCTTTTTCCTTTCCTCCTCCTCCTCCCCACCCCTCCCTTTTGCCCTTCCTCTTTTTGGCCTTTGGGATTTCTCCCACAGGCGCGCTAGTTCCTAGGTAGGGGAAAGGATACCGGGGTCCATCCCATTCCATTGAGGTTCTTGGCGGTGGCGTAGTTTGCCGTGGAATCTGGATCACCTGGGGATGTCCTGATCCCTCTCCAGTATCCCTGAGTGTAGCTTTGGGTGTCTTTCGGGCGACAGGTGTATCTCTGGAAGCCACCTTTTGGATTCCGGGGGTGGTGGCTGAAGGAGGTATGCTTTGTGGCGGATATCCGGCCGCCCTCTCTTTTGTCCACCGAGGTAGCTCGGCAGATGTGAGGTTGCTATCCCGGATTGCTGGTTTACTGGCATGAAGGGTAGGGTATGGCACGGGTTCCATGCTGCATCTGCGCTACTAGCGGTGCTGAGGTCCTCTTGGGCGCGGAGGGAGATTTCCGGCCCTTTCATTCCTCCTGGGAACTATTCCTCCCTGCTCCCCCCTTTTTTTATTCTTTTTTTTTTATTTTTATTTTCTTTTTTTTTTTTCTTAAAAACAAAAAGCAAAGGAGTAACCTAACCATGGAGAACCCAATCCATGAACCCACTACCCCCGGGCCCCTTCTTGATACCGCACCCCATTCTGACCCTGCCTTGTTTTTAGACCACTCTTCGGACACTCCTGATGCCCCTGTACCTCTTGCTGGTGCTGTTTCCTCACCCGCTTCAGGTACCGGGGCTTCGACTGACTCCTTCGATTTGTCTGACCTCCGCTCTCCTTTGACTATGCTTCCGGCCTCTCCCTCTACGGTACGGCAATTTTCGAATCGCCAGCCCGTTTCACGACGGACCAACTCCGGTCCTACTCCTAAACGCCAACGTCAATCTCCTGATGATGTTCCTTCGTTACCTTCCCATTCTACTCGGAAAAGACCGACACGTCATGCACTCCCTCTCCACGCTCAGTTTCGGACCACACAATGGACTAAATTCTTTACTTTAAGACCGACTTCTTCTGCCTATCTTTCTGACCATAGTATTGGCAAAGCGCTCCTGCGTCATGTTGGTAGAGATATTTCATTTCATGCTCTCAAGAGCGGTACGCACATCGTCACTGTCCAGAATGCTACCCAAGCTCATGATCTTTCTCTCCTTTCACATATCGATACTACTCCTATCACTATTGAAAAACATCTTTCTCTCAATTCTTGTAGTGGTACTGTCATTCTGCCCCATACCATAGTCCAACAGAATTTCCAGTCATGTGGCAATGACATTCTCGAACAGCTGAAACTCCAGGATCTCCCAATCCTCAAAGTCGACACTTATGTCCTTCCTGCCCATGGGCGGAGACGTTACCCTTGCAATGTGGCTTGATTAACTTTCGACAGCCGAGAACCCCCGTCCTCTGTTTATGTCGCGGGACATAGGTTACAAGTTCGAAAGGTGATCCCTACACTGCAACAGTGTAGAAATTGCTGCCGTTTTGGTCACCCAGCGAAATATTGCAGATCTATAGCCAAATGCCCAGTCTGTGGTGCCGACGACCATTCTAATACATCTTGCAGTCAACCTCCATCTTGCCTTAATTGTAATGAAGCTCACCCTTCGTACTCCCGCCGTTGCCAGGTCTACTTAAATGAGCATGAAATCCGTTGCCTCAAAGAGGCAGAAGGTCTCCCTTATGCTATGGCAGTTACTCATCTCCGCCTCCAAGGAAGACTACCCCGTGTTTCTTATTCTCGTGTTTCAAAACATCCCCCCACTTCTGGGGTCCCATCTTCTGCAGCCTCCTCTGTTGTTACCCCTCCCATAGCCACTCCGGCATCTAATCCTTTTGCTGTCCTTGGCTCTGATGTCCCGACTACAACTCAGTCTGTTCTCACATCTTCGCGTCCTTCCTCACAAGCCCCAGTATCGACAAGACCTCGTACGACACCTTATATCAATCGCCCCTCTACTTCTCAGAAGTCCAAAATATCCACATTGCTCAAACCTTCTTTACCCCTTCCTTCCCTTCTTCCACCTCCATACTTTACCTTTCCAGTCTCTGTGCCCAGTTCTTCCCCTCTCTCTGGCTCTATTACAAGTGTGGAGGTTCACCCTCCTCTTCATACTATGCCTTCCACCCCCGTCCCCTCCCAAGTTTCTCCCTCTTCTGCCACCTCCCAGGTTTCTGCCTCTTCTGTCTCCCCCCCACACTTCATCTCCAGTCCCCTACACTCTTTCGTCCCCCTCTACTTTGGTACAGTCCATTACTGTCCCAATCTTTACTCACCCTCCTCCTCCTACCTCCAATATGGTCTCCCATACATCTTTGAATTCAGAAACACTTGAAGCCATTTCAGAATATATTGCAGAGACTAAACCTTCAATGGACACTGATTCACCTCCTGTTCCTTCTCTTCCCTCTCCTCCATCTTCACAACTCCATTCTTCGCAACGCTCCGTTCCTTCGCTGCTTGAACGTCTTCCAATGCCACCACACGTTGACTTTTCTAACCCCTCTAGTCCGTAGGTGCCCTTCCCTATGGATTCCTGGTATTTTCTTCATTGCCAATCATGGCCTATTTACAGTGGAATATCCGCGGCCTCAGGGGTAATCGGGGTGAGCTTCAGATGTTGCTTTCCAGGTTTTCCCCTGTTGGTGCTTGCTTACAAGAACCAAAATTACACTCAGCTGTTTTCCAACCTATCTCAGGCTATAATTTATTGTATTCTTCGGATCCTTTCTCAGATGGGACCTTTAATGAAAGTGCCCTTCTTCTACGCAATGATATTCCGTACTGTCAACTATTTGTCCACACCTCGCTGCATTACACTGCAGCCCGTATCCACTTGAATAAGTGGTTTACAATATGTTCTTTATATCTCTCTCCTTCTCGAGCATTTTCTATCCCAGATTTTGCCTTTCTAGTTTCATCCTTACCACCACCACTTCTGTTACTTGGTGATTTTAATGCCCACCATTTCCTCTGGGGGGTCTCATTGTGACTCACGTGGCATCCAGTTGGAGGCTTTTCTCGCCTCTCACCCCCTCCATGTTTTAAATACGGGTACTCCCACCCATTTTGATCCTCGTACTCATACTCTATCTTGCATCGATCTATCAGTCTGCTCTTCCTCCACTGCACTAGACTTCACCTGGTCTGTTCTACCGGACTTACATGACAGCAATCATTTTCCAATCATTCTTACTTCTTCATATTCTCCACCTTTCCGTAGCCCTTGCTGGCAATTTGATCGGGCAAATTGGGACCTTTACTCGCAACTCACTGCTTTTAGTGAGGTTCCTTCTTCATCCTCCATTGATGAGCTCCTACACCTCTTCTCAACGTCAGTTTATACCGCAGCTTCTCATTCTATACCCCAAACCTCAGGCAGGCATTCTCAGAAGTGCGTGCCTTGGTGGTCTCCTGCTTGTGCTCATGCAGTACATTTGAAATGTGCTGCATGGGGCAGGTACTGATACAATAGAACCAATGAGAGACTTCTTGATTTTAAGCAGAAGCGTGCGATCGCTCGCCGTGTCATCCGTGATGCTAAACGCACTTGCTGGCGAGACTATGTTTCCACCATCACCTCTGCTTCCTCTATGAGTGCAGTCTGGAAAAAAGTGAGGAAATTGAGTGGTAAATACTCTCCTGACCCGGCTCCTGTTCTACGGGTCGCCGGTATTGATGTAGCAAACCCTCTTGACGTTGCCATTGAAATTGGCACTCATCTGGTCCGTATTTCCCGGGGGCTCCATCTATGCCCCTCGTTTCTTTCCTCAAAGTCTGCCAGAGAGTTAGTACCCTTGGACTTTTCTTCTCTCAGAGAAGAACAGTATAATGTGCCTTTTACACTTCAGGAACTGGAGGCAACACTCTCAGCTTGCCGATCATCGGCAGCTGGGCCTGACGACATTCATATTCGTATGTTACAACATTTACATCAGTCAGCCCTTGTAGTCCTCTTACACCTCTTCAATCTTATTTGGGCACAAGGAGTTCTTCCCTAGCTGTGGAAATCTGCCATTGTTCTCCCTTTCCGCAAGCCGGGTACTTCAGGACATGATGCCTCCCACTATCGTCCCATCGCTCTTACTAGTGCAGTTTGCAAAGTGATGGAACGTCTGGTAAATCGACGTTTAATGTGGTATTTAGAGACACACAACAGTCTCTCCGCTAGTCAATATGGCTTTCGTAAGGGCCGTTCTACCATAGACCCCTTACTACGCTTGGATACGTATGTTCGTAATGCCTTTGCGAATAATCACTCAGTTATTGCCATATTTTTTGACCTTGAGAAGGCATATGACACAACTTGGAGGTATAATATTTTGGCCCAAGCCCACTCCTTAGGCCTCCGAGGCAATCTACCATCCTTCCTTAAGAACTTTTTAACTGACAGACACTTCCGTGTTCGAGTCAATAATGTGCTTTCCCCGGACTTCGTCCAAGCTGAAGGTGTCCCTCAGGGATGTGTTCTGAGCACAACACTTTTTCTCCTTGCTATAAATGATTTGGCCTCTGTTCTTCCACCCAATATTTGGTCATCACTCTATGTTGATGACTTTGCTATTGCTTGTGCAGGCGCTGACTGTCATCTCATTGCAGTTTCTCTCCAGCATGCGGTCGACTGTGTTTCCACTTGGGCCACCACGCATGGGTTTAAATTTTCCAGTACCAAAACTCACCAAATTACTTTCACTAGACGCTCTGTCATCTCCAATCATCCTTTGTATCTCTATGGCTCCCGTATCCCCGAACGTGATACAGTCAGGTTTCTAGGCCTTCTCTTTGACCGTAGGTTATCCTGGAAACCTCACATTACCTCTCTGAAGGGAACTTGTCACAGCCGGCTAAACCTTCTTAAAACCCTTGCTCATCTTTCCTGGGGAGCTGATCGTTGAACTCTGGTTCGCCTACATTCAGCCCTCGTTTTATCGAAACTCGATTATGGTGACCAGATTTATTCAGCGGCCTCTCCTGCTACTCTCTCTAGCCCTAACCCCATCCATCACCAAGGATTACGTTTATGCCTTGGTGCTTTTCGCTCTTCCCCTGTTGAGAGCCTCTATGCAGAAGCGAATGTTCCATCCTTGTCTGATCGCCGTGATGCCCATTACCTTTGCTACTATGTACACTCTCACGATCTCCACAATCCTTCCATTTATAGAATGGTCACTGATATTAGTAGACATTCTTTATTTGTTCGCCGCCCCTGTTTGCTCCGTCCCTTTTCTCTTCGCCTACATTCGCTCGTCTTCCCTTCAGTTACCACCTTTATATGTTCATGTAGCATCTCACTTTTCCCTACCCCCCTGGGAAGTTCCAGCTGTTCGGGTCTGTTCTTTCTCACTCCCTTGCTCAAAAGCCCAACTGCCTACGGTGGCTTCCCGCTCTTTTTCTTGATCACTTCCACACTCATTCTCATGCCATCGCTGTGTACACAGATGGCTCTAAGTCTTCAGACGGCGTCGGATTCGCAGCAGTGTTTCCGGACAGCGTCATGCGGGGGCATTTACTATCTTCGGCTAGCATTTTTGCTGCTGAATTGTATGCCATTCTTGCAGCACTTATTCGTATCGCATCTATGCCTGTGTCATCATTTGTGGTAGTCTCAGACTCCCTTAGTGCTCTACAGGCTATACGAAAATTTGATACATCTCACCCCCTAGTTCTCCGTATCCAACTTTGGCTACGCCGTATCTCTACCAAGCATAAAGATATTGTTTTTTGTTGGGTCCCTGGTCATGTCGACGTACAGGGCAATGAACAGGCAGACACTGCTGCGCAGTCAGCAGTACATGACCTACCAATTTCCTATAGAGGTGTTCCATTTCTGGACTATTTTGCTGCAATAGCTACCCACCTTCACACCCGTTGGCAACAACATTGGTCAACTCTACTTGGTAACAAACTTCATTCTATTAAACTGAACATAGGTTACTGGCTGTCTTCTTGTCATCAGTGCCGAGGTTGGGAGACCACTCTCTCTCGCCTTCGCATTGGCCACACTCGTCTTACTCATGAGTATCTCATGGAGAGGCACCCTGTTCCTCTCTGTGAGCAGTGTCAAGTTCCAGTATCGATTAGCCACATTCTGTTAGACTGCCTGCCCTCTTGATCAACGAGCACGCAGAATTTACCTCCAACGTCGTCTTCGTTCTACTACTCTCTCTTTACCTTCCCTTCTTGCTGATGGACCCTCCTTTAATCCTGACTCTCTCATTGACTTCTTGATAACGACTGATTTACTCCACAAACTCTGATGGTGATACCTTACGCACTCCCCTCAGCCCTTTCTAGCTCAGTCTCTTGCTGCCCTTTACCCTTTCACCATCCACTGCCCCGCTGTTCTCCGTAACCTATTACTCATCCATCTCCCTTTTGCCACCTGATGCCCTCGCTTCCTTCCTGCCCTGCAGCGCTGTATAGCCCTTGTGGCTTAGCGCTTCTTTTTTATTATAATAAAATATAAATTTTGAAAAATATGCGGGATGTCAAGCAGCTAGAAAAATTTGAAAACGAGAGTAATACATTGTTTTTGCATTGAAACTTTCACTTGTTATTTTCTGAACTTTTATTAGCTCACCTATGACAAAATGACACACTGAGTTTAATGTATGGTGCAGGAATACCAAAAATAAAACTAGAGGATTAACTGAGAAACTTTTAATTAAAAAAATTTAGTAGTAATTCAGTACATGGAGTCTAAAAGAAATTTAACCCTTAAACGGTCCAAACAAATCGACGTTCAAATTCGTAGTGCTACAAAAGTAGATCTACTTTTTTTAACATTTTCAAATGTAACAAAAAAAAATGTAGATAAAAAGTTTTTTTTACACGTTTTCAAATGTAAAACAAAAAAGATTACATTTTTTTACATACTTTCAGATGTTGAAAAAACGTATATATACGTTTGGACCATTTAAGGGTTAAAGACATTCTTTTTCAATATGATTTCTTTGTACTTCATTACAATAATGCTTAAAGAAATAAACAAAACATGTGTAAATAAAGCATCTTATGGACAAGTTATGTTTTAAGAAATGCACATTATAATTTCACTCCAGATGAGTTACTGGTCAACATCCACTGGGCCAGATGCAGAAGCTTCTTGGTTTGAAGATTCTGAATTTTCCTTTTTATCATTGGTTTCTTTCTTGAGTCCCTTCATTTTCCGTGTTTGTAGTTTACCTAGGTCCTGCTTGGTCATGTGCACTCGGCCAAGTTTCGTACCAAATACATCTCTGTTTATGTTCTTCACCTTCTTAGGCTGGAAAAAAAAAAATATTATTAGAAAACTAAATTTATATCCCATATGACTTATTTTCTAAACCCTTTTGTAATTTATCATTACTCGCTATTACTGGATCCTTTCACTTTTAACATCTCACTTTCAAAAAAAAGTATGCTTCTTAAGATAAAGAATTTGGGAGAAAAACATTCAAATTTGACAAAAAAAGAAAAAAAAAATTTGAGTGTCTATACATGATTTATAAACTACAGGAGATTTGACTCAACCCTTGCAACCAGTTAACACATCGTATGTTTAACACATTTTCATCGTAAAGTGGTAGCAAAATTTGAACATACAGTGGAACCTCAAATATCGAACTGCTCCCAACTCAACCAATTATGTAAGTGTATTTTTGTAAGTGCTTTTATAAGTGTATTTTTGAGGGTCTGAAATGAACTAATCTCATTTACATTATTCCTGATGGGGATAAATTCGTTCGGTAACGGCACTCGAACAGCAGTCTGGAATGAAGAAAGTTCAATATTTGAGGTTCCACTGTACTTCTATTTAGTGAACACACTGTATTAATCAGTTTACATGGCTGAGTATATGTAGGGAAAAATGTGGCACAAGTTGTGTTACTTATCTTGTTGTGAATGTATGGGGCTAGTCCCTCGCCTCATTCATGCATATCCAATACTATACCTTAACCCCCATGCCTCCACCATACCACTTGCTTCTACCCATTACCTGCCATATCTGGTAACCCCCACACAATCCCCCACAGCCACACCCCTATGCCTACATCACTGCCCCTGGGTCACATTCCCCCACTACCTCAAGACCACATCCTCTCCAGTCCCCACGTAACTTCTCCATGATTTCATGCCCACACCTTGCTCAACCTTTCACCTGAACATGCTATCCAAACACCTATCATTTAGTCACCCATCCACACCACTGACACAATCACACTTTAACCCACTTCACTTCTCCACAGCTTCAAGCCCACACAGCCCCACTCCCATACCTTACCCATGCTTTCACTGCCCACATGCCATCCACATGCCTAGTCATGTAGCCATCCACCACCCTCATTACTGCCCACACCACCAACTCCACACTGGCGCCCACACCTAGCGACTGACACAACCATACCACTTCCCCACATAATCAGGTCCATATCCCCTCTACCCACACCTTTCATTTACCACTCCTCACAGATTCTGCCCACACCTTACCCATGTTTTCATGCCCCACACACCTAGTCAATAAATACTGCCCACACCACCAACCATACACTCACCCACACTGTCACCACACTGCCTCCTTGCTTCCAGCCTTCGCCCCTTCACCGCCCAGCATCTTGCAACACGAGCCTCCAGCTCCTGTCCCCACCCCTACACAGCTTGGTTTCCACCTCCCATATCAGCAGTCCCCCAATCCCTCATCCCCATTATAACCCCCTCCCATGTACACCGCAGCCATTATCCTAACTACCATATTAACGACAGTCAACCATAGTGTATAATCAGGTTGAGAAAAGGGAGTATGGAGTCTGCTCGTGAAAATAAGTTTTCAACTAAAATTAGGTGGTGTAGCTCCTTGCTGTCCATTTTGGTAACCAACTTGTTTTTATTGGGGAAGGGAAAGAATTTTTGTGTACGCATACTAGAGCAACAACACATTAGAGGAGATGAACCAAACTATGGCAATACATTATTTCTGCACTGAAACTTTCATCCATTTGTATTTTCTAAATTTACGTTTATCAGCCCACTTTTCACAAAGAAATGTTGATGTGTGGTAATACCAGACAAAACGAGTGGCTTAACTGAGGCACTTTTAATTTAATTAACCCTTTGACTGTCGCAAGCCCCTTTCTCAAACTGTCATTCTATGTCGCAAAATTTTTGGAAAAAAAAAAAAATATTTTTCTTATGAAATGATAGAGAATCTTTTCCTGATGGTAATGACACCAAAAGTATGAAATTTAGCACGGAATTACGCTCCCGCAAAGTTAGCGGTCTCGGCGACATATACGCATCGGCGATTTCGCCGACTTTGAGCCCTGTTTTTGGCCAATTCCAGTTTAGTGCTTCTTTTTTATTATAATAATAATTTGGCCAATTCCTTTGTTCCAGTTGACCAAACTCATAGCTACCTCTTTAGAACTCCATTTTTTTCTATCAGTTGAGTACAAGAAACTGCCCATTTACCAATTTGAACTACCCAATAAAGTGGTCAGAAATTGGCAATTTGGCCAATTTCATGCAAATTAAAAAAGATGCCAATTTCAAAATAGGGTCCAGAATAAACAATGTAGACATTTTTGGCACTAAAATAACATATCCTCTGTTCATCAGTCACGTCTCTAGACCCCTCTTATATTACTATTGCTTTCTATTTTGATTTTTTATTCATACAAAAAATACAAAATTTACTGTTATGCAGACTAATGCATTATTATAAAAATGGTATAAATAATATCAGTGCACTAAAGAAAGAATATTAGACTCCCCAGCTGATGTGTATTGGACGTGTGGTGATTTGCTTACTCCTGAACATTGGTAAAAATTTAACATTTCCGCTACTTTGAGCTCAATTTCAAGGTCGTTTTCATCATGAAACTAATCAAAATTATCTCTATTTCTGTAATATGTTTTCCATTTTATCAAGTGAGACCATGAAAATGAGAATACAACAATAAATACTATATGAAAATACACCTCAAAGTCGGTGTTCTAATCCAGAAAACGGTCAGTTTTTATTCTCATTATGCACTGCGTGCTGCAGGATTTTTTTTTATGTGGTGCACACTGACCACACAGACCCATTCTCTCATATGTGGGCCTACCAGCTTTCTCCTGCTTGATTTGAAGCCGCTAGAATTTACGCGTATTAATACGTCCGAAACAGTGGCACGTAAGACATATATATACGACCAAAACAGTCAAAGGGTTAAATATCATCAAGCATATAGGTATTCTTCAGTAATTGGGAATGTGCAACTTCAGCACTAAGCCTGTAGGGATCATAGCACCTAGGAAATGGGAGGCAATCAAGCTGTATTCAAGGGAAGGGCCATCTCCATCTTTAAGAAAGCACCTTTCTTAAAGTGTCTATGCCTCAAAATAAATTACGTATTTGGCTGCAGCATTTATGATAGTAAATTTCAGCCTGAATCTGATTACTACTACATGTGGTTTCAAGATGGATGCATTTGATAAATACAACATTTAATTTGATTGCAAAACCATTATTCTGAATAGACAAACATAAAGATATGTATTTTGAGTTCTGGAGGTGGGAAAGTACAATGCCTGCACTCTTAAAGGAGGGGTTTGAGATATTTGCTGTTTAGCGGGACATCAAAACTGTCATATCTGCATCCCTCTGGCAAGACAGTGATAGTGTAAATGATGGTGAAAAGATTTCTTTTTCGGGTCACCTTGCCTCGGTGGGTGATGGCCGGCATGTTAAAAAGAAAATTTAGCTTAACTTAGTAACTCTCCTTTTCAGTGTGCAATGGAAAAACACCAATTTTACATCCAAATTAAATAAAAGCAATTCCACATTTTTAATAAACTATCACTTATAAGATAATCAGTTACCTTAAGCTGTTTAGGCTGTCTACAAGCTCTCTTCATCAAGTCTTCTGAAGCAAATTTGTTTCTTCGAAGGCTAAGGGTCAATGAAGGCCCTATTTCTTCCAGTTCTACACGAGGAATTCTTGTACCAGACTTCTTAAGTAGTATTCTTCAAAGTGAAAAAATTATTATAGTAAATGGCACTGTTTGACTCACGGATTTAATGCTTTTTTAATAATATAATAATTATCTTGTTACTCCCTTCTCCTGCATGAATTACTAAATTTAAAAAGAAAAACTTTTTCTTTGTAGGTCACCCTGCCTCAGTGGGATATGGCCGGTGCTGTGAAAAAACTTGTAAAAAATGTAGTGCGGATTCTTACATAACATAGGTTTACAATCTACAGGAAACATGCTCAGTATTTCTTTTCATATAAAAAATTTAAAGAATTTACTAGTAATATGAGAAAATATCAATAAAATTATAGTGTAGAAGAGGTCAAATAATGATCAATTGTGTGAATTATTATTATGACCCCAAAGGGGTCATTCAGAGCCTGGGGAATGTAATGTAATTAGGTCTGATCCAAGGAATGGGAGGGTAGCCCCAATTTCTTGGATCAAAGGCTCTTCACTGACATCAAGGCAACCCTCTTTAAGGAACCAAATATGGAGACCCTACAAATGTTAATGATTAAGCAATGAATCACTTTCTCTGGTTAATAAACTACAGATCCTTCTGAGACAGGATATACAAATTCCAGTTAAAGTTTTACTCAGATTTTTAACCCAGAGGGTTAGCCACCCAGGATAAATCAATAAAGTACCTGCATCACTAGGGACTGTCGGTTTTATTTCCATTAAGATCCTTTAATCTTCCCCACAGTTCGACCCATAACAGCCAACTAACACCCAAATACCTACTTGCTGCTAGGTGAGAGGGCCAGCAGGTGCAATGAAACATGCTCAATGTTTCACTAATGCCAGGAGTGATCCCTTTTCCTTCAGTGTATGAGCTGAGGATGTTATTAACCCTTTCAGGGTTTCAGCCGTACTAGTACGGCTTACGCACCAAGGTCCATGACGTACTAGTGCTCATAAATTCTAGCGCCTTCAAATCTAGTGAGAGATAGCTGGTTGGCCTACATATGAAAGAATGGGTCTATGTGGTCAGTGTGCGCAGTATAAAAAAAATCCTGCTGCACACAGTGCATAATGAGAAAAAAACTTTGACCGTGTTTTTTAATTAAAACAGCGACTTTGCACTATATTTTCGCATGGTATTTATTGTTGTATTCTAGTTTTCCTGGTCTCATTGTATAGAATGGAAGACATATTACAGAAATTGAGATGATTTTGACTGGTTTTACAATGAAAAGTACCTTGAAATTGAGCTCAAAGTAGCAGAAAAGTTCAATTTTTACCAAAGTTCAAAAGTAAACAAATCATGCTAAGCATCCAATACACATCAACTGGTGAGTCTAATATTCTTTTACAAGTGCGCCGATATTATTTATACCATTTCTACACTAATGCAGTAGTCTGCATAACAGTAAATCTTCTATTTTTTTTTTGTCGTATGAGGCGACTAAAATGCCGGGAGCAATGGGCTAGTAACCCCTTCTCCTGTAGACACTTACTAAAAAAGAGAAGAAGAAAAACTTTATAAAACTGGGATGCTTAAATGTGCGTGGATGTAGTGCGGATGACAAGAAACAGATGACTGCTGATGTTATGAATGAAAAGACGTTGGATGTCCTGGCCCTAAGCGAAACAAAGCTGAAGGGGGTAGGAGAGTTTCAGTGGGGGGGAAATAAATGGGATTAAATCTGGAGTATCTGAGAGAGTTAGAGCAAAGGAAGGGGTAGCAGTAATGTTAAATGATCAGTTATGGAAGGAGAAAAGAGAATATGAATGTGTAAATTCAAGAATTATGTGGATTAAAGTAAAGGTTGGATGCGAGAAGTGGGCCATAATAAGCGTGTATGCACCTGGAGAAGAGAGGAATGCAGAGGAGAGAGAGAGATTTTGGGAGATGTTAAGTGAATGTATAGGAGCCTTTGAACCAAGTGAGAGAGTAATTGGGGTAGGGGACCTGAATGCTAAAGTAGGAGAAACTTTTAGAGAGGGTGTGGTAGGTAAGTTTGGGGTGCCAGGTGTAAATGATAATGGGAGCCCTTTGATTGAACTTTGTATAGAAAGGGGTTTAGTTATAGGTAATACATATTTTAAGAAAAAGAGGATAAATAAGTATACAAGATATGATGTAGGGCAAAATGACAGTAGTTTGTTGGATTATGTATTGGTAGATAAAAGACTGTTGAGTAGACTTCAGGATGTACATGTTTATAGAGGGGCCACAGATATATCAGATCACTTTCTAGTTGTAGCTACACTGAGAGTAAAAGGTAGATGGGATACAAGGAGAATAGAAGCATCAGGGAAGAGAGAGGTGAAGGTTTATAAACTAAAAGAGGATGCAGTTAGGGTAAGATATAAACAGCTATTGGAGGATAGATGGGCTAATGAGAGCATAGGCAATGGGGTCGAAGAGGTATGGGGTAGGTTTAAAAATGTAGTGTTAGAGTGTTCAGCAGAAGTTTGTGGTTACAGGAAAGTGGGTGCGGGAGGGAAGAGGAGCGATTGGTGGAATGATGATGTAAAGAGAGTAGTAAGGGAGAAAAAGTTAGCATATGAGAAGTTTTTACAAAGTAGAAGTGATGCAAGGAGGGAAGAGTATATGGAGAAAAAGAGAGAGGTTAAGAGAGTGGTGAAGCAATGTAAAAAGAGAGCAAATGAGAGAGTGGGTGAGATGTTATCAACAAATTTTGTTGAAAATAAGAAAAAGTTTTGGAGTGAGATTAACAAGTTAACCCTTTGAGGGTTTTGGTCGTACTAGTACGTCTTACGCGTAGGGGTTTTTGACGTACTAGTACGCATAAATTCTAGCGGCCTCAAATCTAGTGGGAGAAAGCTGGTAGGCCTTCATATGAAAGAATGGGTCTATGTGGTCAGTGTGCACAGTCTAAAAAAAATCCTGCAGCACACAGTGCATAATGAGAAAAAAAAAACTTTAACCATTTTTTTGGAATAAATCAGCGACTTTGCAGTGTATTTTCGTATGGTATTTATTGTTGTATTCTAGTTTTCTTGGTCTCATTTTATAGAAATTGAGATGATTTTGACTGGTTTTACAATGAAAGGTGCCTTGAAATTGAGCTCAAAGTAGCAGAAATGTTCGATTTTTACCAAACTTCAAAAGTAAACAAATCGTGCCAAGCGTGCAATAAATGTCAACTGGTGAGTCTAATATTCTTTCAAAAGTGCACCAATAATATTTACACCATTTTTTACACTAATGCAGTAGTCTGCATAACAGTAAATCTTATATTTTTTGTGAGAATAAAAATTCAGTGGAAAGCAAAAGAATATAAGAGGGGCCTTGAGACATGACTAATGACTAGAGGAAATGTCATTTTAGTGCCAGGAATGTCTTTCTTGTTTATTCTGGACCCTATTCGGAAATTGGCATCTTTTGAAATTTGTGTGAAATTGGCAAAATTGCTAAATTCTGACCACTGTACTGGATGGTTGAATTTCATAAATGGGTGGTTTCTTGCACCCATTCGATAGAAAAAATGGAGTTCTAGCGAAATATTCATGTTTTTTGTCGACTAGTACAGTGAAATTGGCCGAAAATGGGGCTCAAAGTGGGCAAAATCGCCGATGCGTAAACATCGCCGAGACCGCTAACTTTGCGAGAGCATAATTCCGTAAGTTTTCTATCAAATTTCAAACTTTTGGTGTCTTTATGATCGGGAAAAGATTCTCTATCTTTTCATAAGAGAAAATCATTTTTTTTTTTTTAAATTTGGCCGACCCTGAGAACGAGTTTTGGAGAGGGCCTGTCGACCCTCAAAGGGTTAAGAAAGCCTAGAGAACAAATGGATTTGTCAGTTAAAAATAGGAGAGGAGAGTTATTAAATGGAGAGTTAGAGGTATTGGGAAGATGGAGGGAATATTTTGAGGAATTGTTAAATGTTGATGAAGATAGGGAAGCTGTGATTTCGTGTATAGGACAAGGAGGAATAACATCTTGTAGGAGTGAGGAAGAGCCAGTTGTGAGTGTGGGGGAAGTTCGTGAGGCAGTAGGTAAAATGAAAGGGGGTAAGGCAGCCGGGATTGATGGGATAAAGATAGAAATGTTAAAAGCAGGTGGGGATATAGTTTTGGAGTGGTTGGTGCAATTATTTAATAAATGTATGGAAGAGGGTAAGGTACCTAGGGATTGGCAGAGAGCATGCATAGTTCCTTTGTATAAAGGCAAAGGGGATAAAAGAGTGTGCAAAAATTATAGGGGGATAAGTCTGCTGAGTATACCTGGTAAAGTGTATGGTAGAGTTATTATTGAAAGAATTAAGAGTAAGACGGAGAATAGGATAGCAGATGAACAAGGAGGCTTTATTAAAGGTAGGGGGTGTGTGGACCAGGTGTTTACAGTGAAACATATAAGTGAACAGTATTTAGATAAGGTTAAAGAGGTCTTTGTGGCATTTATGGATTTGGAAAAGGCGTATGTCAGGGTGGATAGGGGGGCAATGTGGCAGATGTTGCAAGTGTATGGTGTAGGAGGTAGGTTACTGAAAGCAGTGAAGAGTTTTTACGAGGATAGTGAGGCTCAAGTTAGAGTATGTAGGAAAGAGGGAAATTATTTCCCAGTAAAAGTAGGCCTTAGACAAGGATGTGTGATGTCACCGTGGTTGTTTAATATATTTATAGATGGGGTTGTAAGAGAAGTAAATGCGAGGGTCTTGGAAAGAGGCATGGAGTTAAAAGATATAGAATCACACACAAAGTGGGAGTTGTCACAGCTGCTCTTTGCTGATGACACTGTGCTCTTGGGAGATTCTGAAGAGAAGTTGCAGAGATTGGTGGATGAATTTGGTAGGGTGTGCAAAAGAAGAAAATTAAAGGTGAATACAGGAAAGAGTAAGGTTATGAGGATAACAAAAAGATTAGGTGATGAAAGATTGAATATCAGATTGGAGGGAGAGAGTATGGAGGAGGTGAATGTATTCAGATATTTGGGAGTGGACGTGTCAGTGGATGGGTCTATGAAAGATGAGGTGAATCATAGAATTGATGAGGGAAAAAGAGTGAGTGGTGCACTTAGGAGTCTGTGGAGACAAAGAACTTTGTCCTTGGAGGCAAAGAGGGGAATGTATGAGAGTATAGTTTTACCAACGCTCTTATATGGGTGTGAAGCATGGGTGATGAATGTTGCAGCGAGGAGAAGGCTGGAGGCAGTGGAGATGTCATGTCTGAGGGCAATGTGTGGTGTGAATATAATGCAGAGAATTCGTAGTTTAGAAGTTAGGAGGAGGTGCGGGATTACCAAAACTGTTGTCCAGAGGGCTGAGGAAGGGTTGTTGAGGTGGTTCGGACATGTAGAGAGAATGGAGCGAAACAGAATGACTTCAAGAGTGTATCAGTCTGTAGTGGAAGGAAGGCGGGGTAGGGGTCGGCCTAGGAAAGGTTGGAGAGAGGGGGTAAAGGAGGTTTTGTGTGCGAGGGGCTTGGACTTCCAGCAGGTATGCGTGAGCGTGTTTGATAGGAGTGAATGGAGACAAATGGTTTTTAATACTTGACGTGCTGTTGGAGTGTGAGCAAAGTAACATTTATGAAGGGGTTCAGGGAAACCGGCAGGCCGGACTTGAGTCCTGGAGATGGGAAGTACAGTGCCTGCACTCTGAAGGAGGGGTGTTAATGTTGCAGTTTAAAAACTGTAGTGTAAAGCACCCTTCTGGCAAGACAGTGATGAGTGAATGATGGTGAAAGTTTTTCTTTTTCGGGCCACCCTGCCTTGGTGGGAATCGGCCAGTGTGATAATAAAAAAAAAAAAAAAAAAAAAAATGGAAAGAAAAAGAATGTAAGAGGGGCATGGGGATGTGACTAATGAACAGAGGAAATGTTATTTTAGTGCCAGGAATGTCTTTCTTGTTTATTCTGGACCCAATTTGGAAATTGGCATCTTTTGAAATTTGTGTGAAATTGGCAAAATTGCTAAATTCTGACCACTGTATTGGATAGTTGAAATTGGTAAATTGGTGGTTTCTTGTACTCATTCGATAGAAAAAATGGAGTTCTAGCAAAGTGGTTATGATTTTTTTCGACTAGTACACTGGAATTGGCTGAAAATAGGGCTCAAAGGGGGCAAAATCGCTGATGCGTAAACATCGTCGAGATCGCTAACTTTGCGAGAGCATAATTCCGTAAGTTTTCCATCAAATTTCATACTTTTGGTGTCATTATGATAGGGAAAAGATTCTCTATCTTTTCACAAGAAAAAATAATTTTTTTTTTTTTTTGAAATTTGGGGACCCTGAGAACAAGTCTCTGAGAGGGCCTGTGGACCCTGAAAGGGTTAACAGAGCCAAGGCATGAAAATCAATCTTCCACAGACCCAAATTATTCCTGCTTAACCCAGTAATGAGCCAAGTGCACTAAATAAGAATCATGCACAAAATCTAATCCCAAGTTTTTAGGTTTTCCTAATTCCAAGTTTAAGATCTGGATTCTTTCGTGCCATTATCCTGCATTTAAAAGAATTTTGAAGAAGAAAGGCATAGTATAGGTAGTATTCATAATACCACTACCCAAAATTAATCCTGTAAGGAGAGTGCCTTGATACCAGAGAGCAGGGCTCTTGATGCAAAGAATTGGAGATATCCTCCCTTTCCCTGGAATAAACTTGACTGCCCCCATTCCCCAGGTGTTGTATGATCACTACAAGTGTAGTGCTTGCCATAAATAGTACAATACAAATAGTAATATTATAATAATAGTGAAATTATGCATTATTTAATCATGAAATTAATTGATGAATATATAGTGGATATGTCAAATTACACTTCACAAAAGCTGAAAACCAAAATAATTAATCGTGGAACTTACCGATAACTCCTAAAGAGTACTTTTCCCTCAATGGCTGTGAATTGGAGTGCATGTTCAAATCCTTGCAGCCGTACTGCTTGTGCTTCCACACCTCGAAAGAAGTCTATCAACAGGTTTTTTAGTTTTCTGAATTCAGTCACATCTTCAAACTGAGTTCCGCAAAAGACCATGCAAGGCTTTGTGCCAGCAGAAATTTTTTCATTCTTGAATTCTGCAAGTGCCCGATAATTTTCTAATCCAAGTTCTACCATGTCCAAGAGATGATGGTCATACATTCGGCCTGGACAATGAATACAAATTATGAATACAATTAAAAAGCTGCTTTAATGAAGGGGACACAGTATGATTCTCAGTTAAATAGCACATTGTAACAAAATGAACAACTGTAGAATTATGAGATAGTAAAATAGAATGAGCATGTAAAACTAGTACAGTTTTGTAATTTATAACACAAAGAGGTAAGCATGAATGGTTATACAATAAATATATTCACAAGTCACTATAAGATAAGAATGAAAATATTTTCAGGTACACAGTACACACATATACTGTGTATACATTTTTTTTAGGCCTAGCTATATTGCTCATTTAATATACATCAAAGTGTAAACCAAGCTTTTATATGCATTTTGAAATGACACAAATCTATGTTTCACTTTACAGTGCTTTTTGCTTTAAAAAAGTAGCCTGGAACCTAACCCGCTGTATAAACAGGGCCCTCCTGTATAAGCAGTATGGATGAATCTTAGCAGGAGCAAGGCTGAATCTATCATTCAGTATCATTATTGCCAAGCTTAAGATATATGTATTTATAACCCTGTAAATTTATCATACCTAAAATTATGTTATTTGGCCTTTTCTTAGTGTGTGATGCCGTGCAAAAGAGTGATGCATCGTACTTCTGTGACAAATGCTCTATTGGAAGAATGTCTTCAAATGGCAAATACCTTTTCTTCTTCTGTAGGTACTTGCCATCCTGTTTCTTGAATGAGTACTAGGGAAAAAAAAAAGTTAGAAAATTATTTTCGTAAAATTTCAGTATGTATTTGTGACTTTAACACACAAACTTACTACACTATTCTTGCAATTTTCATGGTTGGTCTTGTAAATACAATGGACCCCCAGTTTACGATATTATTTCATTCCAGAAGTATGTTCAGATGCCAGTACTGACCGAATTTGTTCCCATAAGGAATATTGTGAATTAGATTAGTCCATTTCAGACCCCCAAACATACACATACAAACGCACTTACATAAATACACTTACATAACTGGTCGCATTGGGAGCTGATCGTAAACCGGGGGTCCACTGTATACTCCACTATTCCCAGGACCACTCCAGGGTGAGAAAACCAGTGCACCAGGCAAAATATAAACATACGAACAAATTTACATAACATAATGTACAATGAATGCTGATATACTGTACTACAGGTATGCCTTAAAAAAAAAAAAAAAGGAAAATTATAAACAATTGCATCTTTATTCCTTGAAAAAACTGCACAGGTATATTTCACTTATTTTTTACATATACTCACATATAAACAGTTTATCCAACACCAAGAACATTGAGAGTGCACTATTCTTGGTGCAAAAGTTTGCACATTGCAGCCCTCTGTTGTAACTAGTAGTGATTATTATGCCATTACAGTATTTTGATACTGTATTACTCAGTAAAAAACCCACTTGCCTCCAAAGTGTATTAACATTTTGTCATGTTTATTAGCTTTAGTTTGGCCCAAAAACCTGTATGTACGTATATTCTGTAAGCTCGCTAGAAAATATCCTCATCTCTCATCCAATCCATTTTACTCAAAACTCATCCCAAATTTACTGTACAGTATGGTGCAAATAATTAAAATATAACAGTTCATCCAGATATGATACACTTGTTATGGTTTCACCAAACCTATGATACTAAACCTTGTCATCCTGTACTCTCCCAGAGCACTGTACTCTCCTAGAGCATGGTAAGACCCATTCTGTACTCTCCTAGAGCATGGTAAGACCCATTCTGTACTCTCCTAGAGCATGGTAAGACCCATTCTGTACTCTCCTAGAGCATGGTAAGACCCATTCTGTACTCTCCAAGAGCATGGTAAGACCCATCCTGTACTCTCCTAGAGCACTCCAAAATGTATCATGTACTCTCCCAGAGCACTTTATACTGTATTGAATGTACAGTAGTTACTTCTTGGATTTTCAAAATTATTATTATAATCAAGGGGGAAGTGCTAAACCCATAGGAATATACAGTGCCTGTGGGGAAGGGGGGGAATGGAAGGTATTCAGGCTTAATTCAGGGAACTGGAGCACAGATCCAGTTCCCTAGATCAAGAGCCCCTCACCAGCATCAAAGAACCTTCCTTGAGGGTTGGATTTTCAAAAAAATAGCTGATATCCGTACACATTTCTTTCAAAATAAGTCGTGCTTACTTACAAAATTCTTTAAACACTGCCGAACACTATCACTGGTTTTTGTCCCATAAAAGAACAAACACTGTTTAGTGTTTTCAGTAATCTTTGGTGCCCGATGCTCCAAGCCACGCTTTGCCCTTCGGGTTCGAGGCTTTCTGAAATACAAGATATAAAATTAAGTTTGTGCAGTAATAAGCACAGGGAAGGTAAATAAGAATAAAGATTTTATTTATTGCTAAAGGTTACAATGTGTAATTACAATTTTGGTTAAGTACTGTACAAAGAAAGCCACTATCATGCTGGGGCATATTACAGTATTCAGGGATACAATATACAGTGATACAATATACAGTGATACAATATACAATGATACAATATACAGTGATACAATATACAATGATACAATATACAATGATACAATATACAGTGATACAATATACAATGATACAATATACAGTGATACAATATACAATATACAGGGATACAATATACAGGGATACAATATACTGTGATACAATATACAGTGATACAATATACTGTGATACAATATACAGTGATACAATATACAGTGATACAATATACTGTGATACAATATACTGTGAGACAATATACAGTGATACAATACAGTGATACAATATACAATATACAGTGATACAATATACAATGATACAATATACAATGATACAATATACAGTGATACAATATACAATGATACAATATACAGTGATACAATATACAGGGATACAATATACAATGATACAATATACAGGGATACAATATACTGTGATACAATATACAATGATACAATATACAGTGATACAATATACAATGATACAATATACAATGATACAATATACAGTGATACAATATACAATGATACAATATACAGTGATACAATATACAATATACAAGGATACAATATACAATGATACAATATACAAGGATACAATATACTGTGATACAATATACAATGATACAATATACAGTGATACAATATACAATATACAGGGATACAATATACAATGATACAATATACAGGGATACAATACACTGTGATACAATATACAGTGATACAATATACAGTGATACAATATACTGTGATACAATATACTGTGAGACAATATACAGTGATACAATATACAGTGATACAATATACAATGATACAATATACAGTGATACAATATACAATGATACAATATACAGTGATACAATATACAATGATACAATATACAGTGATACAATATACAATGATACAATATACAGTGATACAATATACAGTGATACAATATACAATGATACAATATACAGTGATACAATATACAGTGATACAATATACAGTGGTACAATATACAATGATACAATATACATTGATACAATATACAATGATACAATATACAGTGATACAATATACAGTGATACAATATACAGTGATACAATATACAGTGATACAATATACAATGATACAATATACAGTGATACAATATACAATGATACAATATACAGTGATACAATATACAGTGATACAATATACAGTGATACAATATACAATGATACAATATACAGTGATACAATATACAATGATACAATATACAGTGATACAATATACAGTGATACAATATACAGTGATACAATATACAATGATACAATATACAGGGATACAATATACAATGATACAATATACAGTGATACAATATACAGTGATACAATATACAGTGATACAATATACAATGATACAATATACAGTGATACAATATACAATGATACAATACAGTGATACAATATACAATGATACAATATACAGTGATACAATATACAATGATACAATATACAGTGATACAATATACAATGATACAATATACAGTGATACAATATACAATGATACAATATACAGTGATACAATATACAATGATACAATACAGTGATACAATATACAATGATACAATATACAGTGATACAATATACAATGATACAATACAGTGATACAATATACAATGATACAATATACAGTGATACAATATACAATGATACAATACAGTGATACAATATACAATGATACAATATACAGTGATACAATATACAATGATACAATATACAGTGATACAATATACAATGATACAATATACAGTGATACAATATACAATGATACAATATACAGTGATACATATACAATGATACAATATACAGTGATACAATATACAATGATACAATATACAGTGATACAATATACAATGATACAATATACAGTGATACAATATACTGTGATACAATATACTGAGACAATATACAGTGATACAATATAGTGATACAATATACAATGATACAATATACAATGATACAATATACAATGATACAATATACAGTGATACAATATACAGTGATACAATATACAATGATACAATATACAGTAATACAGAACAGTATAACCCTCTAATTCGTCTACTTTGTAATTCACAATGTGGTATGTACTGTACAGTACATTATTTATACTAAAGCCATATTTAGCTTTAATGTGTAAGTAACTAAATATTATGATATTCATATAAGTTCTTAAACTGCATTATTATTATTAGAATCATAACTAAGAGCTAAACCCACAAGGGTCATACAGACTATTACCCTAAATTACTGCTCATACATCCTATTATAATAAAAAAGAAGCGTTGTGATACATCCTAAACTTAGATTAAACACGTCACATTACAGTCAATAGAAGTACTTACACCACACGTTTCATTACAGTCATGCTGTAGGTATTATCTGGTTAATAATAATAAAATAACCAGCCACGTGAAGCAGCAGTCCTCGCTGCTGTTGGGGATGTTAAGGGCCACCAAAACCTGACCATTTATTGAGCCATACCATTTTTCTCATACAAACTTTATTTCTGCAGTGTACAAAATGTGTATTGCATACAAAATGTTGTTTTACATGTAATAAAATATTGTTAAGCACAAAGGAAGCCACTAGCAAGCTGAGCATTTCTCTCCCTACTCGCCCTTTCCTCTTCCTACCTTTCACCAATTATTATTCCATTTTTCTCTCTCCAACTTACTCCCCCGCTCTCTTTTTTGCCACTTCAGTCCCACATTAGTCCGGGGACAAAAATATTGTTTAAACCTGTGCAGGGAGAGTAACGGGATCATTAAATTCTCAGCTGAGGTCAGTTGGACCTCAGGTCTAAACACCAGCATAACCAGGAGTCCTAATATCTAAGCAAACACGTTTACGACCCAGTTCCTGGACCTATTATGTAATCTTTTGACTACCACTCACAAGATGGCTATGGTGTGCCTAATAATGCTGAAATCCCACGGGAAGTAACTTTTCTTGGTGTTTTGTTTAAGGGTCGTGACGACTTGAGGAGCCGACAGCACACGTCCACCGGAACTCTGGAGTCGAAACGATCACGAGTACAGGCAATGAGAGCTGTTTTTTCTTTTAGTAGTGCTGCCTGAGCAGCTAGTGTATGGTCAAATAATGATCAATCCCTACACCACACCTACCACCATCCCTTTACCACACCTACCACCATCTCTACACCACACTTACTGCCATCCCTACACCACACCTACCACCATCCCTACAACACACCTACCACCATCCCCACACCACACCTACTACCATCACTACACCACAACTACCACATTGTATCAATCGCATCTGCTAGAAAAATGACAGGATGGATACTGAGAACCTTCAAAACTAGAGATGCCAAGCCCATGATGACACTCTTCAGGTCACTTGTTCTATCTAGGCTGGAATATTGCTGCACACTAACAGCACCTTTCAAGGCAGGTGAAATTGCTGACCTAGAAAATGAACAGAGAACCTTCACGGCGCGCATAACGGAGATAAAACACCTCAATTACTGGGAGCGCTTGAGGTTCCTGAACCTGTATTCCCTGGAACGCAGGAGGGAGAGATACATGATTATATACACCTGGAAAATCCTAGAGGGACTAGTGCTGAACTTGCACACGAAAATCACTCACTACGAAAGCAAAAGACTTGGCAGACGATGCAACATTCCCCCAATGAAAAGCAGGGGTGTCACTAGCACGTTAAGAGACCATACAATAAGTGTCAGGGGCCCGAGACTGTTCAACTGCTTCCCAGCATACATAAGAGGGATTACCAATAGACCCCTGGCTGTCTTCAAGCTCCGTTATGGAAAACTGGAGGAGATAATAACTAGAACAGAGTATACTACTGACTCCGGCCATACAATAGAGCGGAAAAATAATGTAAGGGACCTGGGAGTAGTAATGTCTGAGGATCTCACTTTCAAGGATCACAACAGTGCCACGATCGCACGTGCAAAGAAAATGATAGGATGGATAATGAGAACTTTCAAAACGAGAGATGCCAAGCTTTTTTTTTATTATCACACCGGCCGATTCCCACCAAGGCAGGGTGGCCCGAAAAAGAAAAACTTTCACCATCATTCACTCCATCACTGTCTTGCCAGAAGGGTATTTTACACTACAGTTCTTAGACTGCAACATTAACACCCATCCTTCAGAGTGCAGGCACTGTACTTCCCATCTCCAGGACTCAAGTCCGGCCTGCCGGTTTCCCTGAATCCCTTCATAAATGTTACTTTGCTCACACTCCAACAGCACGTCAAGTATTAAAAACCATTTGTCTCCATTCACTCCTATCAAACACGCTCACGCATGCCTGCTGGAAGTCCAAGCCCCTCGCACACAAAACCTCCTTTACCCCCTCCCTCCAACCCTTCCTAGGCCGACCCCTACCCCGCCTTCCTTCCACTACAGACTGATACACTCTTGAAGTCATTCTGTTTCGCTCCATTCTCTCTACATGTCCGAACCACCTCAACAACCCTTCCTCAGCCCTGTGGACAACAGTTTTGGTAATCCCGCACCTCCTCCTAACTTCCAAACTACGAATTCTCTGCATTATATTCACACCACACATTGCCCTCAGACATGACATCTCCACTGCCTCCAGCCTTCTCCTCGCTGCAACATTCATCACCCACGCTTCACACCCATATAAGAGCGTTGGTAAAACTATACTCTCATACATTCCCCTCTTTGCCTCCAAGGACAAAGTTCTTTGTCTCCACAGACTCCTAAGTGCACCACTCACTCTTTTTCCCTCATCAATTCTATGATTCACCTCATCTTTCATAGACCCATCCGCTGACACGTCCACTCCCAAATATCTGAATACGTTCACCTCCTCCATACTCTCTCCCTCCAATCTGATATTCAATCTTTCATCACCTAATCTTTTTGTTATCCTCATAACCTTACTCTTTCCTGTATTCACCTTTAATTTTCTTCTTTTGCACACCCTACCAAATTCATCCACCAATCTCTGCAACTTCTCTTCAGAATCTCCCAAGAGCACAGTGTCATCAGCAAAGAGCAGCTGTGACAACTCCCACTTTGTGTGTGATTCTTTATCTTTTAACTCCACGCCTCTTGCCAAGACCCTCGCATTTACTTCTCTTACAACCCCATCTATAAATATATTAAACAACCACGGTGACATCACACATCCTTGTCTAAGGCCTACTTTTACTGGGAAAAAATTTCCTTCTTTCCTACATACTCTAACTTGAGCCTCACTATCCTCGTAAAAACTCTTCACTGCTTTCAGTAACCTACCTCCTACACCATACACTTGCAACATCTGCCACATTGCCCCCCTATCCACCCTGTCATACGCCTTTTCCAAATCCATAAATGCCACAAAGACCTCTTTAGCCTTATCTAAATACTGTTCACTTATATGTTTCACTGTAAACACCTGGTCCACACACCCCCTACCTTTCCTAAAGCCTCCTTGTTCATCTGCTATCCTATTCTCCGTCTTACTCTTAATTCTTTCAATTATAACTCTACCATACACTTTACCAGGTACACTCAACAGACTTATCCCCCTATAATTTTTGCACTCTCTTTTATCCCCTTTGCCTTTATACAAAGGAACTATGCATGCTCTCTGCCAATCCCTAGGTACCTTACCCTCTTCCATACATTTATTAAATAATTGCACCAACCACTCCAAAACTATATCCCCACCTGCTTTTAACATTTCTATCTTTATCCCATCAATCCCGGCTGCCTTACCCCCTTTCATTTTACCTACTGCCTCACGAACTTCCCCCACACTCACAACTGGCTCTTCCTCACTCCTACAAGATGTTATTCCTCCTTGCCCTATACACGAAATCACAGCTTCCCTATCTTCATCAACATTTAACAATTCCTCAAAATATTCCTTCCATCTTCCCAATACCTCTAACTCTCCATTTAATAACTCTCCTCTCCTATTTTTAACTGACAAATCCATTTGTTCTCTAGGCTTTCTTAACTTGTTAATCTCACTCCAAAACTTTTTCTTATTTTCAACGAAATTTGTTGATAACATCTCACCCACTCTCTCATTTGCTCTCTTTTTACATTGCTTCACCACTCTCTTAACTTCTCTCTTTTTCTCCATATACTCTTCCCTCCTTGCATCACTTCTACTTTGTAAAAACTTCTCATATGCTAACTTTTTCTCCCTTACTACTCTCTTTACATCATCATTCCACCAATCGCTCCTCTTCCCTCCTGCACCCACTTTCCTGTAACCACAAACTTCTGCTGAACACTCTAACACTACATTTTTAAACCTACCCCATACCTCTTCGACCCCATTGCCTATGCTCTCATTAGCCCATCTATCCTCCAATAGCTGTTTATATCTTACCCTAACTGCCTCCTCTTTTAGTTTATAAACCTTCACCTCTCTCTTCCCTGATGCTTCTATTCTCCTTGTATCCCATCTACCTTTTACTCTCAGTGTAGCTACAACTAGAAAGTGATCTGATATATCTGTGGCCCCTCTATAAACATGTACATCCTGAAGTCTACTCAACAGTCTTTTATCTACCAATACATAATCCAACAAACTACTGTCATTTCGCCCTACATCATATCGTGTATACTTATTTATCCTCTTTTTCTTAAAATATGTATTACCTATAACTAAACCCCTTTCTATACAAAGTTCAATCAAAGGGCTCCCATTATCATTTACACCTGGCACCCCAAACTTACCTACCACACCCTCTCTAAAAGTTTCTCCTACTTTAGCATTCAAGTCCCCTACCACAATTACTCTCTCACTTGGTTCAAAGGCTCCTATACATTCACTTAACATCTCCCAAAATCTCTCTCTCTCCTCTGCATTCCTCTCTTCTCCAGGTGCATACACGCTTATTATGACCCACTTCTCGCATCCAACCTTTACTTTAATCCACATAATTCTTGAATTTACACATTCATATTCTCTTTTCTCCTTCCATAACTGATCATTTAACATTACTGCTACCCCTTCCTTTGCTCTAACTCTCTCAGATACTCCAGATTTAATCCCATTTATTTCCCCCCACTGAAACTCTCCTACCCCCTTCAGCTTTGTTTCGCTTAGGGCCAGGACATCCAACTTCTTTTCATTCATAACATCAGCAATCATCTGTTTCTTGTCATCCGCACTACATCCACGCACATTTAAGCAACCCAGTTTTATAAAGTTTTTCTTCTTCTCTTTTTTAGTAATTGTATACAGGAGAAGGGGTTACTAGCCCATTGCTCCCGGCATTTTAGTCGCCTCATACGACACGCATGGCTTACGGAGGAAAGATTCTTTTCCACTTCCCCATGGACAATAGAAGAAATAAAAAAGAACAAGAGCTATTTAGAAAAAGGAGAAAAACCTAGATGTATGTATATATATATATGCATGTGCGTGTCTGTGAAGTGTGACCAAAGTGTAAGTAGGAGTAGCAAGATATCCCTGTTATCTTAGCGTGTTTATGAGACAGAAAAAGAAACCAGCAATCCTACCATCATGCAAAACAGTTACAGGTTTTTGTTTCACAGTCATCTGGCAGGACGGTAGTACTTCCCTGGGTGGTTGCTGTCTACTACCTACATATATATATATATATATATATATATATATATATATATATATATATATATATATATATATATATATATATATATATATATATATATATATATATATATAAATGGTTATATATATACACAATTACATAACAGATAATAACAAAGAAAATATATCTTAATATCACTCACCAATTTGACTGGAGATTAATGTGTATCATACTCAGAAAACCTCACTCTAACTAAATCTAACTAAATCTACGAAAATAATGCTGGCCAGAATTACACACAAATCTAGAGAGCCTATCTGAGGTTCCTGGAGCTGTCTTGTCCAGTCGTCTGATATCTCAAGTTATGCAGGAATGCACATCCACCAATTTCGCCTCCTATTTGAGAGGTGTCAACACAATTTTAACCTCTAGATTACAAAAAATTCTTCCTATTACACCAACGTTTGTACAAAATTCAAAACAAAGATGGCGAGTGACTCCCCCCAGCCGCAGGTTTCCCATTTTCGATAACATACTTCTTTTAAAAATACAATATACCTATACCTATAAATTACCGTATTTCCGGAAAATATATACAGTATTTTCCACAGCCTCAATAAATGTTGGTCTGCCTTTTTAGGGCCAGTTTTCAATTTCAGTAAATAAATATTTATAAAAAATATTTCTATTGCTTATATGAATTTTGTAGTGGTCTGGATGTGTACAGAACGTTTTTATTGTCCTTCCAGATCAATGAGAAATTGTTTTATCGTGAGCCCTCCAACACGAAGTCAAAATATGTCTGCGTTTTGGAGGAAAGTGACTCAGAACTGGAGGTAGATGACCCAGAATTGCTTGAAAGTGGTGATGAATACTTGCCACTGGATGCAGAGGTGTCAAGTGATGATGAGGAGGAAGAAACGCCAGCCAAAAAGCAAAAAGTAGTCAAGAAAAAGAAAGGTATTAAGATCGAGGAGATGCCTGATAAAGAAGATATTCTTGATGAGCTTGCTGTTGACAGTAACCCCAGCTGGACCCATGGTGACATCCATAATGACCCTTTGCCTGAATACCAACATGAAAAGCCTCTTGCAGTTAGGTCTTCATATGAATATTTTACCGATTTCTTTACTGAAGACATGATAGACAACATAACATATCAAATAAATTTGTATGCCAAGCAAAAAGACATACCACTTTTTCAACAGATTCTGAAGAAATCTTGAGATTCATAGGTATTCTGTTGTTTATGGGTATTAATTCATACCCAGCCATTGAAGAATATTGGGCAAATACATTGAAGATACCCCAGGTTGCAGAAGTCATGGGATCTAAGAGATTTAGGTTGCTTAGGCATACAATCCGTTTCAATGATAACAGACTAAATAATGGTAATGACAGATTCCACAAAATAAGGCCACTTTACACTGCACTAACTAATGCTTGCTTGAAAGTTCCACCTACACCCAAGCAGTCTGTTGATGAAGTTATGGTTGCTTTCAGGGGTAAAACTGCTGGAAACCTAAGGCAGTACATCAAAACCCAAGTGGGGTTTCAAACTGTTTCGTCGTGCAAGTGAAGATGGATTCATACATGATATACTCATGTATCAAGGCAAACCAACTCTTGACAGCCATCCCATAAAGCTGCCATAGGAAGAAACAAAACTACCAATAAGTTCAAAGATTGTTCTGGTACTTGCAACCACTATCAATCAAAGACATACATCAGCAATCTATGCTGACAATTTTTTTTAAGTCTATCTTTGGTCAAGGTACTAAGAGACAAGTATAACTGCAGATACACTGAAACTGTACGTGATAATAGATGTGGTAAGCCAAACCTGGTTCCTGTCAAACAAATGGAAAAGAGCAATGTGCCCAGGGACACTTTTGACTTCAACAGTACCAATGATGGTATCGTTGTTGTAAGATGGAAGGATAACAAAGTTGTGACTTTAGTGACAAATGATCAGGGGGTGTGTGAATTGCTCATTACTCTAAAATTTGTTCATGATTGCAGCCATGTATACACGTAAGTAACCATTCTTACAGTATTCATTACCTTTGTAACTTGTGAGTTCATTACCTTTGTAACTTGTGAGTTCATTACCTTGTACCTAGTTCAGCCATCAAAACTTTGGAGCCCGGTCCCTGGACCCATTGTGTACCTCTGTAATCTGTAAATACCTTTGTAACTTGTCATCATTGTGACTAGACCTACCTGGAGTTCATTATCTTTGTAAATTGTGAGTTCATTACCTTTGTAAATTGTGAATTCATTACCTCTGTAACTTGCTCAGCTATCAAAACTTTGAGGCCCAGTCCCTGGACCCATTATGTACCTCTGTAATCTTTTGACTACCGCCCACTGGATGGGTATGGGGTGCATAATAAACATATTAAACTAAGGTTAATCTTCTGTGTATTGTTGACAGATATAACAAGGATACAAAGACCAGAACCCAGGTCCATTGCCCTACAGTCATCAAGAACTATATTGCACACATGGGAGGTATTGACAAAAGTAACATGTTGGTGCATCTACACAAAACACCTATGAAATCTAAACGTTGGTACATGCGGCTGTTTGCCTATGTTCTTGATCTGGCTGTTGTGAATGCATGGCTTCTTTACTGCCGTGATTGTAAATCACTCAGTACCAAGTGCATGCCACTGAAGAGTTTCATGAATGATATCTCTATCATTGCAAGATCCAAAGGAAATAAGTTGGGACGCACCAGCAGAACAACTACAAGAGCTTCAACAAGTAGTTCCAATAGTGACAGTAATGATTTGTCAAGCTTGCAATTGCCAGTTGCTATGCAGTACCAACATGCAATAAGGCCTGATGATACTGTGAGGTTTGATCAAACGCTACCTTACTGGCCAGTGCTTGGCAAGGTACGTACTGTACTTGTAAGTATTGCAGCAACAAGAACAATTATACTACATCGTCATTTTACTGTTCCGCATGCAAAGTAAATCTGTGCATAAAGAAGGCTAAAAATTGCTTCATATCCTTCCATTCTAGCAATTAGTAATATACAATGAATATGGGACTTGAAAATTTTATCCCTTTGCAATGTATCAATGTAGCAATTTGGTTTCTTTTTATATTTTTCTAATACAAGTTCCATTTATGTTTTTGATATTATCTGTTTGTATAATAAATTAAAAAAATAGTTATTTGCTGTTTTATTAACCATTGCAAGTTTGCAACATCAAAATTTATACTCCCTTAAACGGGCAGGCCATAACAATAATAAAAAAAAAAGGCACAATACCGTGACTGGAACGATACACAAATAACCCGCACATAAAAGAGAGAAGCTTACGACGACGTTTCGGTCCGACTTGGACCATTGACAAAGTCACACTAACCAGGTTCGAGGTTCTGACCAGAGCTTTGGTAAGAGGGGAGTGGGGGAAGAAGGATGGGTAAGGATGGAAGTTTGGGAAAGGTTGGGGAGGGAGGAGGGGTAGGTGGGGATATAAAAGGGTAGTGACTTATCCACTTTGGTGTAATTTGAATATGCATGTGTGCATATTAAGTGATTTATGAAGAGGTTGGTTATGTGTGTAGGGTATACCTCCTGCCCATCAATTACGCAATGCTATATTGTGTTATACCACTGCGTCATTGAATTGGAAGGATGCATACTGTATAGAATTGCTTGTCTATTTTTTTTTTTTTTTTTTTTCGCAAGAGGTTGGTCAGGATCTGCTAGAAAAATGACAGGATGGATAATGAGAACCTTCAAAACGAGGGATGCCAAGCCCATGATGACACTTTTCAGGGCACTTGTTCTATCTAGGCTGGAATATTGCTGCACACTAACAGCACCTTTCAAGGCAGGTGAAATTGCTGACCTAGAAAATGTACAGAGAACCTTCACGGCGCGCATAACGGAGATGAAACACCTCAATTACTGGGAGCGCTTGAGGTTCCTGAACCTGTATTCCCTGGAACGCAGGCGGGAGAGATACATGATTATATACACCTGGAAAATCCTAGAGGGACTAGTACCGAACTTGCACACGAAAATCACTCGCTACGAAAGCAAAAGACTTGGCAGACGATGCAACATCCTCCCAATGAAAAGCAGGGGTGTCACTAGCACGTTAAGAGACCATACAATAAGTGTCAGGGGCCCGAGACTGTTCAAATGCCTCCCAGCATACATAAGGGGGATTACCAACAGACCCCTGGCAGTCTTCAAGCTGGCACTGGACAAGCACCTAAAGTCGGTTCCTGATCAGCCGGGCTGTGGCTTTTACGTTGGATTGTGTGCAGCCAGCAGTAACAGCCTGGTTGATCAGACTCTGATCCACCAGGAGGCTTGGTCACAGACCGGGCCGCGGGGGCGTTGACCCCCGGAACTCTCTCCAGGTAAACTCCAGGAGGCGCAGCTGCAGGCGAAGGTTGCTGGGCATTCGATGGAGGTTGGTTGCTCACCTGGAGTCGGCCAGCAAGGCAGTGACTGAGGTGGTGTCCTGCTGTATTGTAGTAGTAGATGTAGCGAGGTCAGTTGTGAGGTGTTGGTTGATAGAGGTGGGTCACCCAGAGATGGGGAGGGCTTGTCCGTGTTACTGGACATAGAATGGTTCTGGTGGTATCCATTCTTCTTCTGGGGGGAGGTCGCTTAAGATATTGGGACGAGGGAAGTTCTCCTTGTGGATAAAGCGTCGAACTCTTTGTTGGAGGGTCATTCTTTGGGATCTGTGGGGAGGGGTGGTGATGGTTTAGTCGGTTGTGTTCACTGGTTGGGGGGGGGATTCTCTCTGTCAGGCACGTAGAGTTCCTGCATGTCATATAGTTGTCTCTTAGTAAGTTTGTCTAATCGGACGTTGATTGCAGGGATTCTCTGTTGTATGTGTAGGTCCTCTGATCTGATTCTGTCTCTGAGTCTGGTGTTCGTGATGAAGCGGAGGGCTTTGTTTTGTACTCTTTGGAGTTTGAGCATGTTTGTTTTGGTTGTGAGCGACATGGGTACGCAGGGGTATTCTAGCAGAGGTCTGAGCATCATCTTGTACAGGTGAAGTTTGATGTGGGGAGGGGCTGCTTTGAATCGATAAAGTTGGCCAAGGCGGGCTTTCGCTAGGTTTACTTTTTTGGTTACGTGGGTTGTAGAGTTGAGTAATCTGCCGATCTCGTATCCTAGGATCTTGTTTGGGTTTCTTATAGCAATACGGGTACCTCTGATGGAAATGCCCCCTTTTTCTTCTATGGCTGATGGTAAGCACCCAACGGTGCTGATGAGGACTTTGTCAGGGTTTGTTGTGATTCTCCATTTTTTTCTCCCACACTAACCAGAGGTGGAGCAGGACGGCTACATATAGTCAGGAAGAGGTGGTGGTGGTAGTAGTAGTAGTAGTACAAGAATTGTATATATACAATTGTATTATATACAATTCTTGTACTACTACTACTACTACCACCACCTCTTCCTGCCTATATATAGCCGTCCTGCTCCACCTCTGGTTAGTGTGACTTTGTCAATGGTCCAAGGCCATAATACATTAGGGCTTAGCAGATTAGCAATTGCTTAAAAACTAACAATCAGAAGTTCATTTATATGGGCTCACTGACCTTATACTGAGTTTCTCTATCCACTATAGGGAGTTCAGTTCGAAATTCTAATTTTATGGCCAATTGCCCCAAGAAGGGTTACACCACAACTACTTGAACTGGTTCGAAGCCAGTCATAGCATGAACCAGTTCAAGAAGAGTGCCAAAAGGTGTCTGATGAAAGTAGCTACAGAAAGGGAGGGGAATGATTTTCTATTTTTTAGCTAACATATGTGTAAATTTTACCTTATTCCTAGTAATGACCCTCGTATTGTAGTCTTAATGACCTTCGTGTAGAAGATAGTCTTTTAGTATGATAATAAGATGTTATCTTCATTGTAGAATAATAAGAAAATATTATAACCTTTATATTATAATAATAAGGTAAAAGGACCCCAATGGAAATAAGTCACTCTGACTTTTTTGGGTTATCCCAGGTTCTCTACACATATGCTGCTATGTATGATAATTCTATGTAACTGTATTTGTGTATACCTGAATAAACTTACTTACTTACTACCATCCCTACACCACAGCTACCATCCCTACACCACACCTACCATCCCTACACCACACTTACTACCATCCCTACACCACACCTACCACCATCCCTACACCACAACTACTACCATCCCTACACCACACCTACCATCTCTACACCACACTTACTACCATCCCTACACCACACCTACCACCATCCCTACACCACACCTACCATCCCTACACCACACCTACCATCCCTACACCACACTTACTACCATCCCTACGCCACACCTACCACCATCCCTACACCACAACTACTACCATCCCTACACCACACCTACTACCATCCCTACACCGCACTTACTACCATCCCTACACCACACATACTACCATCCCTACACCACACCTACCACCATCCCTACACCACACCTACCACCACCCCTACACCACAACTACTACCATCCCTACACCACACCTACTACCATCCCTACACCGCACTTACTACCATCCCTACACCACACATACTACCATCCCTACACCACACCTACCACCATCCCCACACCACACTTACTACCATCCCTACACCACACCTACCACCATCCCTACACCACAACTACTACCATCCCTACATAACTACTACTATCCCTACACCACACCTACCACCATCAGGCCCGGTGGCCTGGTGGCTAAAGCTCCCGCTTCACACACGGAGGGCCCGGGTTCGATTCCCGGCGGGTGGAAACATTTCGACACGTTTCCTTACACCTGTTGTCCTGTTCACCTAGCAGCAAATAGGTACCTGGGTGTTAGTCGACTGGTGTGGGTCGCATCCTGGGGGACAAGATTAAGGACCCCAATGGAAATAAGTTAGACAGTCCTCGATGACGCACTGACTTTCTTGGGTTATCCTGGGTGGCTAACCCTCCGGGGTTAAAAATCCGAACGAAATCTTATCTTATCTTATCTACACCACACTTACTACCATCCCTAAACCACAACTACTACCATCCCTACACCACACCTACCACCATCCCTACACCACTCCTACCACCATACCTACACCACATCAACAATCATCCCTATATATGGCACACTCTGAGCAGCTCTCAGCTATTTTGCTATAGGTTTATAGCGTCACAAAATACCCAGAACTCACTACGTGGAAGTGGCTGCTCTCCGAGTTCCTTCTTTTTAAATAAAAAAAATAAAGTTCCTTACTTTTAAATCAAACAAAATAGTTTTTTAAATGAAAAAAAATCGATTTCAGTACATTTAAATAAATTAATAAAAAAAATCAATCATCAATGGAATAACAACACATGCAACATTAGAGTGTTTACATCACTGGGCCTCCTCACTCCATGGTGTCATATGCTGGGTAATGTGTGCTGCCGTAAAAGCAAGACATTGCAGTATACAAAGCATAGCGAAAAACTAGAAGTTTTGTGTTGCTTATTGAGCTCCAGCCAAACCAGGTGCCTCCTCGTGGTGGGACGTCGGTCATTGGTGCGGCGTCGGCTTCTGGTGGGGCGTCGGCTTATGGAGGGGCGTCGGCTTCTGGTGGCGCGTCGGCTTCTGGTGGGGCGTCGGCTTCTGGTGGGGCGTCGGCTTCTGGGGGGGCGTCGGCTTCTGGTGGGGCGTCGCCTTCTGGTGGGGCGTCGCCTTCTGGTGGGGCGTCGGCTTCTGGTGGGGCGTCGACTTCTGGTGGGGCGTCGGCTTCTGGTGGGGCGTCGGCTTCTGGTGGGGCGTCGGCTTCTGGTGGGGCGTCGCCTTCTGGTGGGGCGTCGGCTTCTGGTGGGGCGTCGACTTCTGGTGGGGCGTCGGCTTCTGGTGGGGCGTCGGCTTCTGGTGGGGCGTCGGCTTCTAGTGGGGCGTCGCCTTCTGGTGGGGCGTCGGCTTCTGGTGGAGCGTCGCCTTCTGGTAAGGCGTCGCCTTCTGGTGGGGCGTCGGCTTCTGGTGGGGTGTCGGCTTCTGGTGGGGCGTCGTTCCGTGAAGCGGCGCTGGTTGCCTGGTCATTCATTATCTCGTTAAGTCTTTCTACCACTTGAATGATACATGGTCTTCTACCTCTCTCATCATCCATCATAAAATGTATCAATCTAAGAAGCTGCGTAGGCCAAAGAATTTTTCTTTGTCGTACTAATGATCCAACGAGCGTGTAAATCATGTGTCCCAGGGAGTACACATCTCCCTCTGGGGTACAAGGACCACCAAAGAACACCTCAGGTGCGTAATGAGGGTATTCTTCGTGTTCTTCAGAGGAGTGAACCCAGTTTAAGTGATCTCCTACCTTTTTACTGTGGCCCAAGTCAATCACGTTAACCTACAAGACACCCTCATCAACTTCCCGAATAAGAACATTGTCTGACTTCAAGTCATTATGAATATAACCACAGTTGTGGATCTCCTCCAAATCTTTTGCCACCTCGACGAAAATCCTCATCAGCGTTTGAAGGCTCAGGTTGTCATTGTATCTGCAAAAGTTATACAAAGACGTACCTCCTCTGTAAGATATAACCATAGCAGGAAAATTATTGCACACGCAGTACAATAATGGAGCACCACCGGCGCCTTTTAACTCTGCTAATATGTTAGATTCATCATCAAATGCCCATTGATCCTCCAAACATTTCCCCAGTTTAAGACAAGCGTATTTCCCGTTGAAAAACACTTTATAAGCAGTGGCAGAGGCTCCACTGCCCAACCTTTTCCTGTTTTCTAGCTCACACAAGTCAAATAACTCATCATATGTAACAAAGTAATCTTGGAAATCCTTATCCTCAGGGGAAGAGTAACGAGCCATTTTTATGTACTACTTAGATCACTTAGCTTTACAAGAAATACCTAGAGATATTCTGTGAATTTTAATGTGGGAATTATATGAGGTTACTATTTTTATCACAAAGTATAAATATAGTTAACTTAGAACTCCAAAAAATATTTGCATTTACAATTATTATTATTATTATTATTATTATTATTATTATTATTATTATTATTATTATTATTATTATTATTATTATTATTATTATTATTATTATAGTATAAGGGAGTGCTAAACACTAGTGAGGTAGTAATACGTATTACTGTATGATGCTGTAGTGAAATTACAGAGAAGGTTGTTGTAGAGGTGGTTGTAGATGTAATGGTGGATGTAGTCGGGGTAGTGGTGATACTTTTAATGGTGGTTGTAGTATGGCTATGATAACCTTCTTCCCGGGGCTGGCTATGATAACCTTCATGGGACTGGCTATGATAACCTTCATGAGACTGGCTATGATGACCTTCATGAGACTGGCTATGATGACCTTCTTCATGGGGCTGGCTATGATAACCTTCATGAGACTGGCTATGATGACCTTCTTCATGGGGCTGGCTATGATAACCTTCATGGGGCTGTCTATGATAACCTTCATGAGACTGGCTATGATAACCTTCATGGGGCTGGCTATGATAACCTTCATGGGGCTGGCTATGATAACCTTCATGAGACTGGCTATGATAACCTTCATGAGACTGGCTATGATAACCTTCATGAGACTGGCTATGATAATCTTCATGGGGCTGGCTATGATAACCTTCATGGGGCTGTCTATGATAACCTTCATGAGACTGGCTATGATAACCTTCATGGGGCTGGCTATGATAACCTTCATGGGACTGGCTATGATAACCTTCATGGGGCTGGCTATGATAACCTTCATGGGACTGGCTATAATAACCTTCTTCATGGGGCTGGCTATGATAACCTTCATGAGACTGGCTATGATAACCTTCATGGGGCTGGCTATGATAACCTTCATGGGGCTGGCTATGATAACCTTCATGGGGCTGGCTATAATAACCTTCTTCATGGGGCTGGCTATAATAACCTTCTTCATGGGGCTGGCTATAATAACCTTCTTCATGGGACTGGCTATAATAACCTTCTTCATGGGACTGGCTATAATAACCTTCTTCAAGGGGCTGGCTATGATAACCTACATGGGGCTGGCTATGATAACCTTCTTCATGAGGCTGGCTATGATAACCTTCTTCAAGGGGCTGGCTATGATAACCTTCTTCATGAGGCTGGCTATGATAACCTTCTTCAAGGGGCTGGCTATGATAACCTTCTTCATGGGACTGGCTATAACCTTCTACATGGGGCTGGCTGTGATAACCTTCTACATGGGACTGGCTATGATAACCTTCTACATGGGGCTGGCTGTGATAACCTTCTTCATGGGACTGGCTATGATAACCTTCTACATGGGGCTGGCTATGATAACCTACATGGGACTGGCTATGATAACCTTCTACATGGGGCTGGCTGTGATAACCTTCTACATGGGACTGGCTATGATAACCTTCTACATGGGGCTGGCTATGATAACCTTCTACATGGGACTGGCTATGATAACCTTCTACATGGGGCTGGCTATGATAACCTACATGGGACTGGCTATGATATCCTTCTACATGGGACTGGCTGTGATAACCTTCTTCATGGGGCTGGCTATGATAACCTTCTACATGGGACTGGCTATGATAACTTTCTTCATGGGGCTGGCTATGATAACCTACATGGGGCTGGCTATGATAACTTTCTACATGGGACTGGCTATGATAACCTTCTACATGGGACTGGCTATGATAACTTTCTTCATGGGACTGGCTATGATAACCTTCTACATGGGACTGGCTATGATAACCTTCTACATGGGGCTGGCTATGATAACCTTCTACATGGGGCTGGCTATGATAACCTTCTACATGGGGCTGGCTATGATAACCTTCTTCATGGGGCTGGCTATGATAACCTTCTACATGGGACTGGCTATGATAACCTTCTACATGGGGCTGGCTATGATAACCTTCTACATGGGGCTGGCTATGATAACCTTCTACATGGGACTGGCTATGATAACCTTCTTCATGGGGCTGGCTATGATAACCTTCTACATGGGACTGGCTATGATAACCTTCTACATGGGACTGGCTATGATAACCTTCTACATGGGACTGGCTATGATAACCTTCTACATGGGACTGGCTATGATAACCTTCTACATGGGGCTGGCTATGATAACCTTCTACATGGGGCTGGCTATGATAACCTTCTACATTGGGCTGGCTATGATAACCTTCTACATGGGGCTGGCTATGATAACCTTCTACATGGGGCTGGCTATGATAACCTTCTACATGGGGCTGGCTATGATAACCTTCTACATGGGGCTGGCTATGATAACCTTCTACATGGGGCTGGCTATGATAACCTTCTACATGGGGCTGGCTATGATAACCTACATGAGATTGGCTATGATAACCTTCTACATGGGGCTGGCTATGATAACCTTCTACATGGGGCTGGCTATGATAACCTTCTACATGGGGCTGGCTATGATAACCTACATGAGATTGGCTATGATAACCTTCTACATGGGGCTGGCTATGATAACCTTCTACATGGGGCTGGCTATGATAACCTTCTACATGGGGCTGGCTATGATAACCTTCTACATGGGGCTGGCTATGATAACCTTCTACATGGGGCTGGCTATGATTACCTTCTACATGGGGCTGGCTATGATAACCTACATGAGATTGGCTATGATAACCTTCTACATGGGGCTGGCGATGATAACCTTCACAACTATCTACAACTGTCTTAACCACAACTTAGCTACAACTATCTTAACTATAACTATCTTAACCACAACTATCTTCGCCACAACTATCTTAACCACAATTATCTTAACTACAACTATTTTAACCACAACTATCTTAACCACAAATATCTTAACTACAACTATCTTAACCACACCTATCTTAACTACAACTATCTTAACCACAACTATCTTAACCACAACTATCTTAACCTGGAGTTTACCTGGAGAGAGTTTCGGGGGTCAACGCCCCCGCGGCCCGGTCTGTGACCAGGCCTCCTGGTGGATCAGCGCCTGATCAACCAGGCTGTTGCTGCTGGCTGCACGCAAACCAACGTACGAGCCACAGCCCGGCTGATCAGGAACTGACTTTAGGTACTTGTCCAGTGCCAGCTTGAAGACTGCCAGGGGTCTGTTGGTAATCCCCCTTATGTGTGCTGGGAGGCAGTTGAACAGTCTCGGGCCCCTGACACTTATTGTATGGTCTCTTAACGTGCTAGTGACACCCCTGCTTTTCATTGGGGGGGATGGTGCATCGTCTGCCAAGTCTTTTGCTTTCGTAGTGAGTGATTTTCGTGTGCAAGTTCGGTACTAGTCCCTCTAGGATTTTCCAGGTGTATATAATCATGTATCTCTCCCTCCTGCGTTCCAGGGAATACAGGTTTAGAAACCTCAAGCGCTCCCAGTAATTGAGGTGTTTTATCTCCGTTATGCGCGCCGTGAAAGTTCTCTGTACATTTTCTAGGTCGGCAATTTCACCTGCCTTGAAAGGTGCTGTTAGAGTGCAGCAATATTCCAGCCTAGATAGAACAAGTGACCTGAAGAGTGTCATCATGGGCTTGGCCTCCCTAGTTTTGAAGGTTCTCATTATCCATCCTGTCATTTTTCTAGCAGATGCGATTGATACAATGTTATGGTCCTTGAAGGTGAGATCCTCCGACATAATCACTCCCAGGTCTTTGACGTTGGTGTTTCGCTCTATTTTGTGGCCAGAATTTGTTTTGTACTCTGATGAAGATTTAATTTCCTCATGTTTACCATATCTGAGTAATTGAAATTTCTCATCGTTGAACTTCATATTGTTTTCTGCAGCCCACTGAAAGATTCGGTTGATGTCCGCCTGGAGCCTTGCAGTGTCTGCAATGGAAGACACTGTCATGCAGATTCGGGTGTCATCCGCAAAGGAAGACACGGTGCTGTGGCTGACATCCTTGTCTATGTCGGATATGAGGATGAGGAACAAGATGGGAGCTAGTACTGTGCCTTGTGGAACAGAGCTTTTCACCGTAGCTGCCTCGGACTTTACTCTGTTGACGACTACTCTCTGTGTTCTGTTAGTGAGGAAATTATAGATCCATCGACCGACTTTTCCTGTTATTTCTTTAGCGCGCATTTTGTGCGCTATTACGCCATGGTCACACTTGTCGAAGGCTTTTACAAAGTCTGTATATATTACATCTGCATTCTTTTTGTCTTCTAGTGCATTTAGGACCTTGTCGTAGTGATCCAGTAGTTGAGACAGACAGGAGCGACCTGTTCTAAACCCATGTTGCCCTGGGTTGTGTAACTGATGGGTTTCTAGATGGGTGGTGATCTTGCTTCTTAGGACCATTTCAAAGATTTTTATGATATGGGATGTTAGTGCTATTGGTCTGTAGTTCTTTGCTGTTGCTTTACTGCCCCCTTTGTGGAGTGGGGCTATGTCTGTTGTTTTTAGTAACTGAGGGACGACCCCCGTGTCCATGCTCTCTCTCCATAGGATGGAAAAGGCTCGTGATAGGGGCTTCTTGCAGTTCTTGATGAACACAGAGTTCCATGAGTCTGGCCCTGGGGCAGAGTGCATGGGCATGTCATTTATCGCCTGTTCGAAGTCATTTGGCGTCAGGATAACATCGGATAGGCTTGTGTTAATCAAATTTTGTGGCTCTCTCATAAAAAATTCGTTTTGATCTTCGACTCTCAGTCTGGTTAGCGGCTTGCTAAAAACTGAGTCATATTGGGACTTGAGTAGCTCACTCATTTCCTTGCTGTCATCTGTGTAACCACAACTATCTTAACCACAAATATCTTAACTACAACTAACTTAACCACAACTATCTTAACCACAATTATCTTAACCACAACTATCTTAACTACAACTATCTTAACCACAACTATCTTAACTACAACTATCTTAACCACAACTATCTTAACCACAACTATTTTAACCACAACTATCTTAACTACAACTATCTTAACCGCAACTATCTTAACCACAACTATCTTAACTACAACTATCTTAACCACAACTATCTTAACCACAACTATCTTAACCACAACTATCTTAACTACAACTATCTTAACTACAACTATCTTAACCACAACTATCTTAACCACAACTATCTTAACCACAATTATCTTAACCACAACTATCTTAACCACAACTATCTTAACTACAACTATCTTAACTACAACTATCTTAACCACAACTATCTTAACCACAACTATCTTAACCACAACTATCTTAACCACAACTATCTTAACCACAATTATCTTAACCACAACTATCTTAACCACAACTATCTTAACCACAACTATCTTAACCACAACTATCTTAACCACAACTATCTTAACCACAATTATCTTAACCACAACTATCTTAACCACAACTATCTTAACTACAACTATCTTAACTACAACTATCTTAACCACAACTATCTTAACCACAACTATCTTAACCACAACTATCTTAACCACAATTATCTTAACCACAATTATCTTAACCACAACTATCTTAACCACAACTATCTTAACCACAACAGAACCAGACTGACAGCTGGAATACCATCAGTAAATAAACAGACGATGGGAAACATCTTGGCGGCTCCTGTCAACTTGTGTGATAATTGAAGGATAAAGTCGTAATATCGAGGCTGTAACGTTTCACACTTTGCATAGACAATTTTGGACGACGTTTCGCTTTATCCTGGACCTTTATCATAACAAATGAGTTGATGTGATCCAGGGCGGATAGCAAGGATACCTGGAGTTTACCTGGATAGGGGTTATTTGTGATTTTTTTTCTGCGGTGTCTTGGATGGATTTTTTTTTTCATATATTGTACCTTAATATCTGAAAGACAGTCTTGAGTGCAGGCATCTAGGGTTTTTTGAGTGCAGGCACCTGGCTTTTTTGAGTACAGGCACCTGGGTTTTTTGAGTGCAGGCACCTGGGTTTTTTGAGTGCAGGCACCTGGGTTTTTTGAGTGCAGGCACCTGGGTTTTTTGAGTGCAGGCATCTAGGGTTTTTGAGGGCAGGCACCTGGGTTTTTTGAGTGCAGGCACCTAGGTTTTTTGAGTGCAGGCACCTAGGTTTTTTGAGTGCAGGCACCTGGGTTTTTTGAGTGCAGGCATCTAGGGTTTTTGAGGGCAGGCACCTGGGTTTTTCTGAGTGCAGGCACCTATGGTTAGTGAGTGCAGGCGCCTAGGGTTATTGAGTGCAGGCATCTAGGGTTATTGTTTAGGCACCTAGGGTTATTGAGTGCAGGCATCTAGGGTTATTGTGCAGGCACCTAGTGTTATTGTGCAGGCACCTAGGGTTATTGTGCAGGCACCTAGGGTTATTGAGTGCAGGCATCTAGGGTTATTGTGCAGGCACCTAGTGTTATTGTGCAGGCACCTAGGGTTATTGAGTGCAGGCATCTAGGGTTATTGTGCAGGCACCTAGGGTTATTGTGCAGGCACCTAGGGTTATTGAGTGCAGGCATCTAGGGTTATTGTTTAGGCACCTAGGGTTATTGTGTGCAGGCATCTAGGGTTATTGTGCAGGCACCTAGTGTTATTGTGCAGGCACCTAGGGTTATTGTGTGCAGGCATCTTGGGTTATTATGTGCAGGCACCTAAGGTTATTGTTTAGGCACCTAGGGTTATTGAGTGCAAGCACCAAGGGGGTATTCCCCCCCCCCCCCCAGTAACCCTTTAATCAGGACCAAGAGGCAGCTGGCATAGAATAAGTAAGTAAGTAAGTAAGTTTATTCAGGTATACACAAATACAGTTACATAGAATTATCATACATAGCAGCATATGTGTAGAGAACCTAGGATAACCCAAAAAAGTCAGACAGTGACTTATTTCCATTGGGGTCCTCTGATCTGACAAGCATAAGACTCCTGGTATTGTTATATTTAACCCCAATATTTAAAACTCTTAAGTTGTGCTCTGGAAATGTTCACTTTCATTGACCAGGGGATCTGCTGTCACCGTCCCACTTTCCAAACCACCCACCTCATATGTCTGTGCTCATTTCTGCTGGGTTCCAATTTCCTTTCGTAGGAAACTGACCCAGGCTACTGGTGAGAAGTTTTTGTACACAAGTCTAAATTTACCATTAACCTAAATTATTTCTTTTCTATGCATTTAACTACTTCATGATTTAGTTGATTTAATACAACTGTCACAACTGCAACACAACTGCCACAACTGCAGCCAATTACTGCCACTGCATATCACAAAATTAATGTACTATTTGGTCTTGAAACTAGTTTAATTTGTCAGCTTTTGCAGTAAATTCTTCAGCATTATATCCATTCCTCCCTTCACTGGGGGGCCTTAATGCTGGTGAAGGGTTCTTTTGTGAGGCATTGGATCGAGCCTGATTACCTTCTATTTCTCAGGTGCTATGACCCTTGTGGGTTTAGTGATTCTTCATGAATACCTACATGATACCTACTCCATATATGCACTTGGAACAGATCGAAGTGAATTAAGCTGCTGCCTGTTAAGAAAAATGTAGAATATTGATACAACAGATTTTGACCTGTGATCACAAAGCAACGGCAATTACTAAAACACATTAATTTTTATAAAGTAATAATAGTAAAGAACAGTACGTATATAATCTAAGGCAGAAGAACCTTGAGAACTGTATTTTATAACAAGTTTAGTGAATGAAGGATGATTAACTCTGCAAGAAATACTATCTAGCCAGCCTTCAAGATATATTAGATATATAAGTTGATATCAAAATGACTGAAGCTGATGCAATATTTAAGGTACTGTACTTATATTAAATTTATATTAAAATTTAACCTATGTTAATCTATTTATAATATCACTAGAACATTATTTTTTTTAAATTGCTTTATTCTGCCTGTAAACTGAAATTAAAGCAATAAGCTGATTCAGCTTACTGCTTTAATTGCAGCATTTGTGCCCCTTTTTCAGATTTTTCTTTTCTTCATATTTAAATTGTTATATCACCTGAGATTGAATCATATCACATCATTCATAATTGCTCCAACTTCTGTTGAGGTTAAGCCCTGAGATCACAGCTCAGTAGATTAATTAAAAACTGCATAAGTTTTCTGTAAATAATTTCTCTGACATTTCCATGGTCATGTGAGTTTATCAGAAAATAAATGTAGTACATACAGCTTCAGTACAGAATAAAAATTCAGTAAACAGACTTAACATAAAATTTATGAAATTTAAGTGATGAGTATTATTGTTTAAAGTCAAAATGTACTGAGCTATAATGAATTGCAAGCCAAATTATAAGAGACCAGCTACAGTTTGTCAGTGGGTTGAGGGAAGAGGTAATTTGACCTGACATTTAATTGAATTGTCCAACTTAGGAGCAATTTCATGTGATAGTGATGTGACCTGTATCTGTCAGCTTAGGTTAAGTCATGTTAGATACTGTACTAAGCTTGAGGCATAATGTGAAGCTCTCTCAGATTAGATTATGCCAGGTTATGTCATGTCATCATAGCTGATTAAGTCAACTCAGTTTATACTAGGCTGAGGGCTGGTCATGGACTGGGCTTTGGGGGCATTGATCCCCAACACACCCTCCAGGTATGCTATAGGTATGATGTTTATTTTTTGGGTCACCCTGCCTCGGTGGGAGATGGCCAGCATGTTTAAAAAATGAAGTAAAAAAATGCGTAAACATCGCCGAGACCGCTAACTTTGCGAGAGCATAATGTAAGTTTTCTATCAAATTTCAAACTTTTGGTGTCTTTATGATCGGGAAAAGATTCTCTATCTTTTCATAAGAGAAAATAATTTTTTTTTTAAATTTGGCCGACCCTGAGAACGAGTTTCGGAGAGGGCCTGTCGACCCTCAAAGGGTTAAAAAATGAAGTAAAAAAATTGCACAGCTATGAGAATTTTTAATAATTCTCATTGATTCTGCTGTCATACAAAGGATAAAGCCACTACCATGTCATGTGCTGAATGACCCACACAGGTTTAGTGATTCGCTTAAATATAATTATAATAAATGTGTAATCATTAATCACTACATATAATAAATGATTATGCTATCTATTATGTAGTAGAGCTTCTCTTTAACTAATAATAATGGTCAGAAGGTAATATTAAATTATGTGTCAGAAGAACACAATTAGACACTATAAATCTAGTTATTTCACATAAAAGGCTGTAGCAGTGATATAGTGTTTTCTATAAGCTTTACTAGTATAAAATAAAGTTTATACATTTGACAAACATACAGTTTCTTGAGTTGTTTACTCTTGAGGGTAAATAATTCAAATGCGTAATCTTTTTGACTGAATTAATCATAAGTAAAGTATATTACAAAATAATGCTGTATGGTAATGCTTTCAGGGCAAAGTACACTACTATGGAAGGGAACAGTATTACCAAGCAATGCAGGATACTTGCCTTGCAGCCACTAAGAAATTTGGCAGTGATCCTGTGTATCGTTTCTATTCTGCTGTGTCTCACCTTCTGCAAGGCTGTACACAGGAAGCCATCAGACAACTTCAGCCCCTGCAGGTACAGACACATTACAGTGTTGTACTGGGTATATAATTAATGAAAAATAGAATAGTACTTCTTAATTTCAGGTACACATTTAATTTTCATAGTGTAATAGTATAGCCTCTCCTCACTTAGTGACATACTCGTTTACCAATGCCTCACTTACAATGGGCTCTCTGACCAGTATTCATACCTAAATAATGTATATTAGAGCTGATTTCCTCTATTCTGTTTATTTCAGTATACAGTACACTACTGTATAAACATTTAAAAATATACCAGAAATGTTATAAATGGTGCAAAGGTGACATTAACCCTTTCAGGGTTTCGGCCGTACTAGTACGGCTTATGCCCCAGGGTTTTTGACATACTAGTACGCCTAAATTCTAGTGCCCTCAAATCTAGTGAGAGAAAGCTGGTAGGCCTACATATGAAAGAATGGGTTCTATGTGGTCAGTGTGTGCAGTATAAAAAAAATCCTGGAGCACACAGTGCGTAATGAGAAAAAAAACTTTGACCTTTTTTTTGGGGGGATTAAAACCGCAACTTTGCACTGTATTTTTGTGTGGTATTTATTGTTATATTCTAGTTTTCCTGGTCTCATTTTATAGAATGGAAGACATATTACAGAAATTGAGATGATTTTGACTGGTTTTACAATGAAAAGTACCTTGAAATTGAACTCAAAGTAGCAGAAATGTTCGATTTTTACCAAAGTTCAAAAGTAAACAAATCATGCCAAGCGTCCAATACACATCAACTGGTGAGTCTAATATTCTTTTACAAGTGCGCTGATAATATTTATACCATTTCTACACTAATGCAGTAGTCTGCATAACAGTAAATCTTCTATTTTTTGTAAGAATAAAAATTCAAAGTGGAAAGCCAAAGATATATAAGAGGGGCCTGGGGATGTGACTATCGAACAGAGAACTTGTTATTTTAGTGCCAGGAATGTCTTTCTTGTTTATTCTGGACCCTATTCGGAAATTGGCATCTTTTGAAATTTGTGTGAAATTGACAAAATTGCTAAATTCTGACCACTTTATTGGATAGTTGAAATCGGTAAATGGGTGGTTTCTTGTACTCATTCGATAGAAAAAATGAAGTTCTAGCGAAATAGTTATGATTTTTGTCGGCTAGTACACAGGAATTGGCCGAAAATAGGGCTCAAAGTGGGCAAAATTGCTGATGCGTAAACATCGTCGAGACCACTAACTTCGCGAGAGCATAATTCCGTAAGTTTTCCATCAAATTTCATACTTTTGGTGTCATTATGATCAGGAAAAGATTCTCTATCTTTTCGTAAGAAAAAATAATTTTTTTTTTTTTTAAAATTTGGGGACCCTGAGAACAAGTCTCGGAGAGGACCTGGGGACCCTGAAAAGGTTAAAACAATATCAAAGATGGTTGACACAAACTCACTACCATGATAGTATGCTCCTCACTTAGCAACGAATTTGTTTAATGACATATTAGGAATGGAACTCCATCGTTAAGTGAAGAGAGGCTGTATACAGTAGTTCTTCCCTATTGTATGTTCATCCATTTGCATGCTTGGGACTTGTAAAAGAATTTATATACTCCAGAAGTCTCTCATGCTTATATAAATGTTTTTACCAACTTATATTACATACTGTATACAATATTTCATGGTATTCTTTGAATCATCATATAGCTATTGTAAAATTAACAAGTACATGTATATGTATGTGGGAAAATATCTATGAGGGCATAAGAAATATTACATAAAACAATCTGTTTGAATAAGTTTTAATAGGATGTCTGAATTTTTTATTTCATTGCCCCTTTCCTTCTTTTTTGAAGTTGGTGCAAAAATTTATCCCACATAAATAATTTTGTCTTTGGATGGTACTTGCCTTTTTCTAGCTGATGCAGTCAAATCAATGCTTCTGGCTCTACATTTAAACTACTTACAAACTCTTATGTTATTCCTGGCTTCATGGGCTGATTCATATCAAAAATGATTAAATACAGCATCTCCTCACTTAACGACGGAGTTCCGTTCCTAAAACCACGTTGGTTAACGAATTCGTAGCTAAGTGAGGAGCATATGTACTATAATGATAGTGGGTTTATGTCAACCATCTTTGATATTGTTTTAATGTTATCTTTGCATCATTTATAACATTTCTGGTATATTTTTAAATGTTTATACAGTAGTCTACTGTATACTGTAATAAACAGAATAGAGGAAATCAGCTCTAATATATATTATTTAGGCATGCATACTGGTCAGAGAGCCCATCCTAAGTCCGAGTCGTCGGTAAACGAGTATGTCGCTAAGTGAGGAGAGGCTGTAATTATTTAAACAAATTGAAGATTTTGAGGCGTACAGTATTACCTGACTTTCAGAATGATCGAGATATAATGCTTGGCACATTGTTGGCTTTGATTTATGCTCACCGACACTGCCAAGTGGTGGATCGTGAGGCTGTTGCACAGTTGGATGCCAAGCTGAAAGAGGAAAGGAAGAAGGCATCTGAAATGGTATGTAGACAACTGGTTCTGAGAACCCATAGGTTAATGAAGTAGACACTTGTGCAGCACTTTGATATCTTTAGTGTGGAAACACTTTGCCAACTAGTGGCTTCCTCAGTCTAGTACACAGAAGAATGATTAAAGATCAGAAGGAGTTTGAAATAATCAATCCCTCAGCCTGGAGTCAATGTGATCAGTCCTCTGAGCTTCATGTCCATCAGGATTGATGGACTGATCACATTGACTCCAAGCTGAGGGACTGATTACCTGCATCTCCTTCTGATCTTCAACCATTCTTCACTGTATTTTACTGAGGAAGCCACTGGTTGGCAAAATGCTTCCACAATACGTGTTTAATTCATCATCTGAAATGGTACATTGTTAACCACTTCTTGTAGTAAATTCTGTTCTAACAGTTTCATGTATGCATAATAAGTTAAAATTAATCTGCAGTTATATTGATTGTCATGAATGACATGTTAACTGGCAGCAAGTGGTAAAATTAAACACGTATAAAGGCCTGCCTTTATTTGAGTATTTACTTAGGTGTGAATTTTGTAGTCCTTTTGAGGAACAGATAATATAAAATTGTGTACCAAATCACAAAGTTAGAGGAAAGGTATTGAAAAATGTAGTTGTGATAGATGAGACCGGGAATGATGAAGAATTAGACATGTACAGCATCTGGATATCTTTACTCTAGACATTTTGCCATCCAGTGGCTTTATCAATACAAATTCAAGAATATAATTGGAAGCCATAGAACTATATACAGAAGATGGTAATTAGTCCCTTAGCCTTGGAGTTAGTGAAGAGCACCGTAGTCATGAAGAGTCCGAAGCACAGGCATGAAGATTGGCACGTGTACACTGGCATTACTGGGATTGGTGCCCTTAAGTGTTGGTGTATGTGGGAGAATAATTTAAGCAAGAGGTGGTGTGATTCTGTAAGTTCCTACCCTTCAACAGAAGTACCTTGATGCTGGTGAATAGCTCTTGATTTAAGGATTTAGAGCTGTCCTCTCCTTCCTTGGAACATAGCACCGAAATTCATATTCAGTAAAACAAATACATTTGCAAACACTCATAATATTAGCAACATATGTCACCCATTGTGATAAATTTGAACTCATGGAGTGGAACACTGCCAGACTTGTAATTAATACTGAAAACAGAACATAGGCTAAGCTTGTGTGGGTCATTCATTATACAGTTTATTTCAACATAATATATTGTTTATACAGAAATAGGTGACACTTGAGAGCTAGTTGAAAGCCCATAGTTATGCAAAGTGTTTCAGGCAAGCTTGAGCCTAACTTAAGACTACAAGGGGTGTTACAAAAAATGCGATTCTAAAAGCTTAAAGATCTCCAGTGAATACTAGAAAGGACTGCCCTTCTAGCATCCAGCTTGTTTCTGGGTTTTCGTAACAATTAGTCAGTATCCTGGTCCAATTATCCATTAGAATTCAGTATGATTCAATAGTGCTTCAGGAATCCAACTGGTAGGCTACTAACTAGAGAAAATAAAATTTAATAAATTTATTAAGTATCGTCTAGAGGTATATCATCAAATTAAATTAAATTAATCAATTCAAACAAATTAATAATAATCACTTCTCTCGTGTACAGTATTATTGTGCCTGGTGGCTAAAGCTCCGCTTCACACACGGAGGGCCCGGGTTCGATTCCCGGCGGGTGGAAACATTTCGACACGTTTCCTTACACCTGTTGTCCTGTTCACCTAGCAGCAAATAGGTACCTGGGTGTTAGTCGACTGGTGTGGGTCGCATCCTGGGGGACAAGATTAAGGACCCCAATGGAAATAAGTTAGACAGTCCTTGATGACGCACTGACTTTCTTGGGTTATCCTGGGTGGCTAACCCTCCGGGGTTAAAAATCCGAACGAAATCTTATCTTATCTTATCTTATAATTCTTAAGTACTGTCTGGTACATTAACATTTAATAAGATATTACAAATATGTACAAGTAACTTTGTGTGTATGTGTGTAAGTGCTCTAAGTAGTTCGCTATGTCTCACGAGTCGACTAGACTTAAACAAGTGATTGACAAAGTCCTCAAATAAACTAAGTTCTTGACCAACTGGCAATCAGAACAGTCTGCTTGAACAATAAAAAGAATGCTAAGCCCAATACCAATATAACAAGCAACTGTGACACAGAATCAGGAACAAGGAGATAATATAACGACACTAAGTAGGGACCATGTGCAGATCCTCCACAAAAGTCACAAAACTCCCATACTACTGAATCTAAGTTCAGCATAAGAAAATCCCCGACTGTGATAGTACACAGATACGAGTACAAGTTGGGTCAGAAGCTACAGCTCAGGACCTGAGTTGTTTAGAGTGTTGATGCGACACACAACCTCAGTACAACGTCGAAAACCACTAAGTCTAGTCTTAGGAATCCACCTTGATAATAGACTCAAATTTCATACACATATACAACAAATTTCTAAGAAAATTTCCAAGACTGTAGGCATACTATCGAAGATACGGTACTATGCTCCACAGTCAGCCCTCCTGGCCCTATATCACTCTCTTATTTACCCCTATCTCACCTATGGAATTTGTGCATGGGGCTCAACAACAAGTAACCATCTCAGACCACTAATTACCCAACAAAAGGCTGCAGTTAGAATGATAACAAATTCTCACTATAGGCAGCACACTCCACCAATATTCAATACACTAAACCTATTCACCATACAAAACATTCATACTTATTACTGCACCTATTACATACATAGAACACTTAACTCTGATATTAACCCTCCCCTCAAACATCTCCTTGCCAACCTCAACAGAACACATGACCATAACACAAGGCACAGATCACTCTTTGATGTTCCTCGTGTCCATCTCACACTATGCAAAAACTCAATGCACATAAAAGGCCCTAAAATCTGGAACTCATTACCTGTAAATATAAAAGAAACACTACCTGTTTATAAATTCAAGTCTCTTCTCAAAGATCACTTACTCACCCAAAACCAAATAAATACTGAATAACTGAACCTTATAAATTGTATATCTTAAATGTTTCTCACAATTATATCACATAAATGTTAAACCTAAAACCCAATCTAACTTTATTATTTTTTAAATACACTACCTAACAGAATACTCCATTCTACTGAATGTACAACAATGCATACAACCATATGACCTGTCTTTGTAATACTCACTTGTGCTTTATAGTAATCTGTTTACATTAAAGTTTTATCACCGATGTCATCATTGCTTAGTTCATCTTAAGTTAATTTTAAGCCAGCCCGTAATGCTATGCATAGTATAAGTGGCTTTGGCATACTGCTCTTTTCTGTATTTTTTGTACCTCTGTATGTGTGCACAAATTTTTAAATAAATAAATAAATAAATAAATAAATGTTCTGTGAACAGAGTCTCACAGAACCTACAAGAAAGCTAGAGGCGATCTTCCAACAAGGGCCTATAAGGGAGATTTAGGCACTTTGTCTGGAATACGTTCAACCACCCAGCGAGTCTAGACCAGACTGAATACTTCAGGCGAGGTGAGGACACCCCCCCTCGATCACGTGATTGCTCCGTGGACAGCTGTTGCCCAGCAACAGAAGCCGGCAGAGAAACGAGCCACAAGCGATAATTACAGTAGTTAGACAATCAAGACTTGAACTTTGAGCACATAATATATGTGTTACATCCTACCTAACAAAAGGAAACTAAGTCAAATAATAATATAAAGTCATATATTTACGATTTAGCTATTATCGCAAATATAAACAATATAAAATTATATGAAAAGGTAATAATTATTTATATACATATTAATCATTGCAACCCATTCAGGGGTTGCAACAAGGGGTGATGGAGGCTCAATCCTTTGTCTGCTAGTCACAACTGTGTCTTTGACCCCTCATGCTGTTACTGATTCAAAGTTGCCAAATAGTGGTTATACAGACACAAAATACCATTGAACAGTGTCAAGATGGTTCAACATTGCACAGATCATTTGACAAAAAAAAAAAAGTTTTAGCTTACTTAACAACGTTAAGCCCTGCTGCTGCATCTGCCACCATTAGTCCTAACACCTCTACTAATTTTGCAATCCTCTATGATGCAATATATAAGTTCACTAGGTTTATGCCTTTTTAGGACTTAATGAAGCCCAGATTTTAGCAAAACATTGTCATGTAAAGGCTTACCTTGATGTGCTCTTTATGGAAGAGTGGGTTATCCTGGTACCGGCTCGTACGTTGGTTTGCGTGCAGCCAGCAGTAACAGCCTGGTTGATCAGGCTCTGATCCACCAGGAGGCCTGGTCACAGACCTGGCCACGGGGGTGTTGACCCCTGGAACTCTCTCCAGGTAAACTCCAGGTACCAGATTGAATCTGATACTTCTTGTTCCTTAGGTGCTGCATGACCTGTGTGGGTTTAGCACTTTCTCATGAATCTATTAATAGTCTTGAAATGTGTCTTTGTTTTGTCTTAACTAATACCAAGTAGCTTTGGTTAATTACAGTACTTCTAAACTGTAGAGTGTGAGGATGTTGGTAATTACATTGGCAGGAACCCAGAAGAAAATTTGATGTACAATTAAGATATTTAGGAATGAGGTTTATATTTTTAAGAGTTCTCTAATGTTTCAATCTTTTTTTCAGCCATTATATTATGCCGGAATGTTCCTTCTTTTATCTGGAAAAGTTGATAAAGCTCGAGAGTATTTGGATCGCATGCTGAAACTGAGTCCAGAGCATGATGAGGGTTTAGTGCTGAAGGGATGGATTGAGCTGACAGCAGGTCGTGAGAGTAAGAACAGAAACATAATGCAGTACTTTGATTCTGTTCTTCAGCAGTAAGTCTTGTCACAAAGTTTAAAAGCATGCAGTAGGCCCCAACTTACAATATTTATGCATTCTTGAAAATTGTTCATTACCAGTACTCACGTGTTTAGAACTCAAAATGTATTTTCCCACAGAATATATAATACAGTACTCAGACTAGTCTCTTCCTTTTTTCTTCTTCTTCTCCTCCTCCAATTCCCTAATCTCCATCCCCTGCATTCCCTCCATCCCATTTTCCTATTGACTTCCACCTGCTCTCTCATGTATCAGACTCAACACAGGTAGCAGCTACAGGACTGCCTCCCACTCCCATTCCTTCCCAGGGGTAGCTCCAGAAGTTTTAAACAGGAAGGTGGCAGTCTGGTTGCAAGCATTGTTATTATTATTTTTTTCATTTTGGGGGCTTTGGAAGGCTGATAGAATTTAGGGGGGCTTCATCCCCTCCTTGCTCTTTCCTTGGCGTTCCCATGTTACTTCCTCTTCCATTCCCTCCCTCCTCATTGTATCTAACATATCACTCTTTGCACATGTTTTCCACCCTTTCACTGTTTTGGTAAGGTATTGGGTGCTTAGGAATATGAAACTGGAAGGTAGTGGTGAGAGTTGTTGTGGGCTAGACTGCAGTGTGAGTAGGAGGATGTGGTGTGAACCAAGCTTTCCTTCCTCACTGATTGACATACTGGACAATCAAGTTGAGTTGCTCCCCATCAGATCAGTGTAATTATTAATTCTACAGTTTTTGACTAATCTCTACTAAATATGAGTCCTCCACACATGCATAAAATGATGCTGCACACAACCTGTGTGCAGTTGGTATAAAAATAACTAAGAAAAATTAATATTGAAAATTTGTCTCACTGTTTACAATGTTCATTTCTAAAGCTCAGCATTGATTTGAAATTGCCATACTTGGTTCCAAAGTGCCCTGTGTGTAAGTGTTGTTCATCATAAGTTGGGATCCTTCTGTATGTGTAAATTTTCTATGTTTAGCTTTTATCTAGGTCTTGGTGCTTCATAAATGTTGTTACTTTTAACTTTAGAATTAAGGTACAGTATTTCATATTCATGTTCATTATGTCTAACATGTGTAGCCCTATTCCTCTCTTTTGGTGATTTTGTTTCATGGATTATTTGTATTAAATTGTATTACCCAAGCAAAAGGTTTAGATTTAAACCATTCAGTAACACTGACTTAATTCTAATCTAGTCCAAATTGCAAAATATAGATTCTAGGTAGGAGCAAGGGGTTAGTAACCCCTTCTCGTGTATTTTTTTTTTTTTTTTTTTTTTCAACAAGTCGGCCGTCTCCCACCGAGGCAGGGTGACCCAAAAAAGAAAGAAAATCCCCAAAAAGAAAATACTTTCATCATCATTCAACACTTTCACCACACTCGCACATTATCACTGTTTTTGCAGAGGTGCTCAGAATACAACAGTCTAGAAGCATAAACATATAAAGATACACAACATATCCCTCCAAACTGCCAATATCCCAAACCCCTCCTTTAAAGTGCAGGCATTGTACTTCCCATTTCCAGGACTCAAGTCCGACTATATGAAAATAACCGGTTTCCCTGAATCCCTTCACTAAATATTACCCTGCTCACACTCCAACAGATCGTCAGGTCCCAAGTACCATTCGTCTCCATTCACTCCTATCTAACACGCTCACGCACGCTTGCTGGAAGTCCAAGCCCCTTACCCACAAAACCTCCTTTACCCCCTCTCTCCAACCCTTTCGAGGACGACCCCTACCCCGCCTTCCTTCCCCTATAGATTTATATGCTTTCCATGTCATTCTACTGTGATCCATTCTCTCTAAATGACCAAACCACCTCAACAACCCCTCTTCTGCCCTCTGACTAATACTTTTATTAACTCCACACCTTCTCCTAATTTCCACACTCCGAATTTTCTGCATAATATTTACACCACACATTGCCCTTAAACAGGACATCTCCGCTGCCTCCAACCGTCTCCTCGCTGCTGCATTTACCACCCAAGCTTCACACCCATATAAGAGTGTTGGTACTACTATACTTTCATACATTCCCTTCTTTGCCTCCATAGATAACGTTTTTTGACTCCACATATACCTCAACGCACCACTCACCTTTTTTCCCTCATCAATTCTATGATTAACCTCATCCTTCATAAATCCATCCGCCGACACGTCAACTCCCAAGTATCTGAAAACATTCACTTCTTCCATACTCCTCCTCCCCAATTTGATATCCAATTTTTCTTTATCTAAATCATTTGACACCCTCATCACCTTACTCTTTTCTATGTTCACTTTCAACTTTCTACCTTTACACACATTCCCAAACTCATCCACTAACCTTTGCAATTTTTCTTTAGAATCTCCCATAAGCACAGTATCATCAGCAAAAAGTAACTGTGTCAATTCCCATTTTGAATTTGATTCCCCATAATTTAATCCCACCCCTCTCCCAAACACCCTAGCATTTACTTCCTTTACAACCCCATCTATAAATATATTAAACAACCATGGTGACATTACACATCCCTGTCTAAGACCTACTTTTACCGGGAAGTATTCTCCCTCTCTTCTACACACCCTAACCTGAGCCTCACTATCCTCATAAAAACTCTTTACAGCATTTAATAACTTACCACCTATTCCATATACTTGCAACATCTGCCACATTGCTCCTCTATCCACTCTATCATATGCCTTTTCTAAATCCATAAATGCAATAAAAACTTCCCTATCTTTATCTAAATACTGTTCACATATATGCTTCAATGTAAACACCTGATCTACACATCCCCTACCCACTCTAAAACCTCCTTGCTCATCCGCAATCCTACATTCTGTCTTACCTCTAATTCTTTCAATTATAACCCTACCGTACACTTTTCCTGGTATACTCAGTAAGCTTATTCCTCTATAATTTTTACAGTCTCTTTTGTCCCCTTTCCCTTTATATAAAGGGACTATACATGCTCTCTGCCAATCCCTAGGTACCTTCCCCTCTTTCATACATTTATTAAACAAAAGTACCAACCACTCCAACACTATATCCCCCCCTGCTTTTAACATTTCTGTCATGATCCCATCAGTTCCAGCTGCTTTACCCCCTTTCATTTTACGTAATGCCTCACGTACCTCCCCCACACTTACATTCTGCTCTTCTTCACTCCTAAAAGATGGTATACCTCCCTGACCAGTGCATGAAATTACTGCCTCTGTTTCTTCCTTAACATTTAAAAGTTCCTCAAAATATTCTCGCCATCTACCCAATACCTCCATCTCCCCATCTACTAACTCCCCTACTCTGTTTTTAACTGACAAATCCATATTTTCCCTAGGCTTTCTTAACTTGTTTAACTCACTCCAAAATTTTTTCTTATTTTCATTAAAATTTCTTGACAGTGCCTCTCCCACTCTATCATCTGCTCTCCTTTTGCACTCTCTCACCACTTCTCGTGTATACGTTACTAAATTTAAAAAGAGAAACATTGGTTTTTATTTTTAGGTCACCCTGCCTTTGTGGGATATGGCCAGTTTGTTGAAAAAAGAAGAAAGATTCTAAGTACCACAAATACATTAAATGTTTTCAGCTCTTTCCAAGTCTAATACAGTAGTAGTGGACTAAATATTCTGTTGCAGGATATAGTTTTTATTGGTATAATTTCAGCATATCTCTTTCTTCTAGCCTTTTATGTACCCTTCCAGGGTGGGGTGCCTTGATGCTGGTGAAGGGCTCTTGATCAAGGGAATTGGAGCTACCATCCTCTTTGGATCAAATACGGGCTTTATAAATTAGATCCTGACAAGAAACTTTTCTGCCACCCATTATTTATAAGAGTCATAATGACCTCTGACTGTACCATAGCACGTGTTGGCTGAGTGTAGCACAGTTGCACACTCAATTTAACAGAGGAATTATGAAAAAATTTTCATGCTTTCACTTGGAGCAAGACATGATTTTAGCATCATTACAATTCTTTCTTTCTTTCAACACATCGGCCGTATCCCACCGAGGCGGGGTGGTCCAAAAGGAAAAACGAAAGTTTCTCCTTTTACATTTAGTAATATATACAGGAGAAGGGGTTACTAGCCCCTTGCTCCAATCATTACAATTATTCCACCTATAATAATTTTCAGGGATTTGCTTGATTTTATCTACTCATTGGCTCTATTTTTCTAGCTCACCTCGACACATGGATGCGCTATTTGGGAAAGCCAAACTCTATGAAAGTCGAAATTCCTATAAAGAATCCATGGAGACGTTAAACCTGCTTGTTGTGGCTTACCCTGGCTTTACTGCTCCGTTAGTGGAGAAAATGAAGGTTAATCTTGCAGAACAAGACTGGGACCAGTGCCTAGAGTCTGCTAATCGGTAAGACTTGTGTACTTCTAAGTCCTTTAAACAAAAATAAAGTGGAGTACAGTATATTATACAATTAAGATGATTGATATATACAAATCCTTTATAGAAAGCCCCTTGTTATGCAAAGCTTTTTAACTTCTGTACATGTTTTGGTGTGCTTTCTAGGTACTTTAGTGATAGAAATATTTGATGTGATAGAAGTCATCTGCCAGTGTTCTTGAAAATGCTTATCCAAGTGTATCTGAGTAAATGATTTGTTCTCGAGGACTAAAATAATTTTCTAAAAATTTCTTTTACTGTACCTGTGAAACTACGAAAATTACTTTCTATATTCCATAGTTAAATTGTCATTGTGGAAGAGCTGTAATGCATAGTAAGCAATTATCAGTTACCATCCCTTAAATGGAGTTGCCTTGATGCTGTTGAAAGGTTCTTTATCCTTGGTGAGAGGTGGCTGGTGTGCTAAATTAAAAAAGAATGAAGAGAAAATGAATGTAGGAATAGAGGGTTAAAGGTAAACAGATGTCCATACAGTCACAGTACTTTACCTTCCTCATTCAATTTCATGAGAAACTAGCACTGCAGCACATTTTTTATGCTATTAAATGTACAGGTTAAGATCTTGTTGTCCTCTCTCGGGTTCACTTCCAAGTCTGGCCCTATCTAAAGTATGTATACTACCATTGCCAAAGATGCTATGCACAACAGCCAGGTAACACAAAGGGAGCTACTTTCTGGTAGGTGAACAGAGTTGATAAGTGTAATGAGACTTGCAAAATATTCTCAGCAGTATATCAGTCTTTTCATAGACCAGGTGTAACATATTCTATGGATATAAATTTATTGAAACAAAATTTAATTTTCAGAAACTGCTTTTACTTAATCTGGTTTATTGCCAGTAATGATACACTGTTTTCATATGTTCTGCCCACTTGGGCTTCTCTTTTCTTTTTTTAAATTTTCTTGGAAGAGCTATACTTCACCAGTCATTGATCTGCTTCTCCATTCTATCATCATCCATTCATTGAGCAAGACCATACCATCAGAGCACAATTTCTTTCCTTTATTAACACTGACTTGTTAAAAGTAGGACAGGTAGGCTTGCTCTATTTATATCAAAAGTCATAGTCGAACAGTTAAGGAAAAGTAGTTGTATACTGTGCTTATACAGTAAAATAAATAGCTGCATTAGCAACTTGCAAACTCTGCAAATTAAGGACATACGCTCTTAAAAATGGGATACCTGGGAACTAATTAAGTTTTTTAACCTCTGAGTCATAGTACATAACCTTCCTTTGTCAAATATTATAACTTATTATTAAGTTGAAAAGCCAGGAATGCTATTCATTTTTAAGTTGGAGACCTCATATACATATTACAATTTCTAATTTCAGTGTTCTGGGTATGGATTCACACAATGTAGAGGCCCTAAAATACAAGACATTATATTCTCTGTGTCGTCAGGGTAACTACGAGGATACAGCACAGGGCTTACACAGTTTGTATAGTGAGATGGACAGAAGTGAACCAAATAATGCATCATTATTTGTCCACAATGCTCAGTTATTTTCAAGACTGGTAAGATGCTCTTGACTTTTTCCCACATTATATCAAATAAATTATTGTAAATGTGTTTTTTTAAGTCTGCTTTAGTAAGAAATGACCAATGTGGTAATAAAATACAGTTGGTATGGTGGTGGCCCGGTGGCCTGGTGGCTAAAGCTCCCGCTTCACACACGGAGGGCCCGGGTTCGATTCCCGGCGGGTGGAAACATTTCGACACGTTTCCTTACACCTGTTGTCCTGTTCACCTAGCAGCAAATAGGTACCTGGGTGTTAGTCGACTGGTGTGGGTTGCATCCTGGGGGACAAGATTAAGGACCCCAATGGAAATAAGTTAGACAGTCCTCGATGACGCACTGACTTTCTTGGGTTATCCTGGGTGGCTAACCCTCCGGGGTTAAAAATCCGAACGAAATCTTATCTTATCTTAACTAATTTTTATTGTTGGTATCTAGAGTTGTTAATATTTATGTGGTAATATGTACGTGAAATTTTCATAATACAGTAAACCCTCTTACAATACAGCTTCACTTGAAAAAGTGCAACCATAAATATTGATTTGATACATAAAGTCTTGATATTATACACAAAAATAACTAAGGAATTAGCTAATGTGCAAAATATTGGTATTGTGTGCCATAGCACTGAACTAAGGAATACATTTCAGCTTTAGATACTGTAGTACATGACTCATTTCCTTCCACTAGATACCTTCACCACCTACAGTTGTATTCTGTCAGCATCTTGTGTCTCATTGACTCAGTTTATCAAGTTATTTTGGATATTTTTGTCATTGGTCTCAAGATATTAACCATTGCACCCAAGAGAAATATTAGTGATTCTGGAGGTACTAAGAAGATTATTAACGAATCTGTCACTATGTTGAAAACAATGGAAGTGTTAGATATGCTTAGAGGAGGTGCATATATGATAGAAACTGGCCATGAATTCTTCTTCTTTCAACAAATTGGCCATATCGCACAAAAGCAGGATGGTCCAAAAAGAAAAACAAAAGTTTCTCTTTTTAACTTCAGTAATGTATACAGGAGAAGGGGTTACTTGCCCCTTGCTTCCGGCATGTTAGTTGCCTCTTATGACATGCATGGTTTTATTATTATTATTATTATTATTATTATTATTATTATTATTATTATTATTATTATTATTATTATTATTATTATTATTATTATTATTATTATTATTATTATTATTATTATTATTATTATTATTTTTTTTTTTTTTTTTTTTTTCAACAAGTCTGGATGCTACTTGGTAAATAATGTTCTTTGCCATCACACAGTATTATTAACTGAGTACTTAAAAACCTTATACTATTTTAAAGTGTGGGAGAAATCGTCTTGTGCTGGAAGAAACATACATGATGGCAAGTAAGGCAGCCAAGGTGGACACAGGAAGTGCTGAGTACCTGACAGAGGTGGGATATCAGTGTCTCCTTCAGGGACGCAACAAGGAGGCTACAAAGTTTTATAAGAATGCCACCAAGCTAGACGAATCTTCAGTGGCAGCATTAACAGGTCTGTTTACCACTGAAGTCCTTATACACAAATAACTCACACATTGGAGAAAGAGATGTTATGATGACATATTGGTCCAACTTTGACCATTAAAGTGTGACTGGTTAATGGCCCAAGTTAGACCGAAACATCATCATGAAGTTTTTTCTCCTTTGTGCTGGTTATTTGAGCATTGTTCCAGTTGTGGTATTTTCTCTTTGTGTTCTTTTCAAGTGCTTGATTAGTAAGTTTTAAAGGAGGATTCATTTGTATCCACATCTCAGATGACTGTACAACTTTGTGTTGTATAAGATACAGTAGTAATTATACTTCGTTACTAGTATTTTGTGAAGTTCACGTCAACAGCATGTCTCATAGCATTAATTTACTGGGACAGTTTGTTCTCTGTAGAGCTTTATCAACATTTATTGTGACTCTTCTCTGTAGAGCTTTATTGGCATTTTTTGGGACTGTTCTCTTTAGAGACTTGTCAATATTTATTGGGACAGTTTGTTCTCTGTAGAGCTTTATCAACATTTTCACTCTACAAAGTAGATAGCTGTCCTAATAAATGCTTGATCTGTAACTTGTATGTTTGTACTTATACTCATTGGCAATATACCATTTCAACCAACATGTATTCTGAAAACCTTTTCACAAGCTAATTTTTCAAACTTTATAATAAAAGCAAGTGAAGTTTTAATTCTCAAATAAATGAGTTACAGCTCTGATCATTAACACTTTTGTTATACAGTAATTTTAAAATGGCATTAATATCAGGCAGAGATTATTAATTGTAATATGCTGTACTTTTTTTTTTTTTTTAACAGGGATAATTTCATGTCAGCTTTTAGAGGGTCAAGTGGATATTGCAGAACAACAATTGGAGTTTTTAAAAGAGGTAAAGTGATGAGTTAAAGAATTTCCAGCAATGTGAACATTAAATACAGTAGACAAAAACTATACAGTGGTACCTTGACTTACGAGTGTCCCAACTTATGAGTTTTCCGAGTTACGTGCCGTCACTTGGTCGATTTTTTGCTTTGAGTTGCAAGCCAAAATGGTGGGTGGAGTAGATATGGTGGTGGGTGGAATAATGAGGGTGGTGGGTGTAGTAGAGATGGTGGTTGGTGGAGTAGTGAGGGTGGTGGATGAAGTAGTGATAATGGTGGGTGGAGTAGATATGGTGGTGGGTGGAGTAGTGAGGGTGGTGGATGAAGTAGTGATAATGGTGGGTGGAGTAGATATGGTGGTGGGTGGAGTAGTGAGGGTGGTGGATGAAGTAGTGATAATGGTGGGTGGAGTAGATATGGTGGTGGGTGGAGTAGTGAGGGTGGTGGATGAAGTAGTGATAATGGTGGGTGGAGTAGATATGGTGGTGGGTGGAGTAGTGAGGGTGGTGGATGAAGTAGTGATAGTGGTGGGTGGAGTAGATATGGTGGTGGGTGGAGTAGTGAGGGTGGTGGGTGTAGTAGAGATGGTGTGGTGGGTGGAGTATACAATATTTATTATTTATAAATACATTTTTCTTATTTAAAAACAGATAACAAAAAAAAATGGGGTGGTTTCTTGGGGGCTGGAACAGATTAATGGCATTTCAATTAATTTCAATGAGGAAAATTGATTTGATATACGAGCAAACTGAGTTACGAGCTTGGTCACAGAACGAATTAAACTCTTATGTCAAGGTACCACTGTACATGTATGTATTTACTTTTATCTCTTAAGTCTAGGTTTTTCTTAGAATTTACCTGTCTTGAAGGAATTGCTGAAGAAGGAGCTGCTTCAAATATTTGAGCTTTAGTGGTAAAGAACTAATGAAGTTTTATAAATGGAACATTCAAGGGTAATAGGTTAATATTATATCTCAAAAGGCACTGAACCACTGTAAGTAGTAGTGGAAGCTTGATCATCCTTCCGTTAACTGTGGCCTGATCATGTGTGTGTCAAATAGAATCTGTTATATATTTTGCATTTGAGCAGTTTTTCTGGTCTTTTCTTTTGTTTATATGTATGATGGCAGGTAAATTTTACAAACTTCTGCCTTCATTCAGTATACACTTAGCTGTTCTCTATTGTGTTTTTCTTATTAGTTTTATTCCTCTTTTGTTCCTCTAGTTTAAGAGGCCTAGTTCAAGCCTATGCAGTGGGTGCATTGTTCCCAAGAACTATTAACAGATAACAAATGAAACTGGTATGTGATAAAAAAAATTAAGGATAGGTAAGGTTTGTCAGGAAACAGGACAAATATTTTCTGATGTGGGTCTTTAGTGATATGATGACTCACAGCTGGAGCTTTTGATCATCTGACTGAAGCTTTCAACTGGCTTACCAGTCTGCCCCTTTAAAAATTATAGTCATGATTGTAAAAAAATCATCTAAATAGTTAGACTATCTTGAAATTGTCATCACTTTCTTGCACTCGAAAAGTCGAGTGTGTGTAAAGAGCTTGAAGACTGTTGCAACCTCAACAGATATGGTAATATGGGAAAATTTAAGAAAATAAATTTGAAAAAGGAATGGTTTGGGATATTTGCTGTTTATAGTGACATCTAATCTGTCATATCTGTGCACCTTTGCAAAGACAGTGATAGTGTGAATGATAGTGAAAGTGTTCTTTTATTTTTTATTTTGGATCACCCTGCCTTGGCGAGAGATGGCCAGCTTGTTAAAAACAAAAACAAAATTGCAAAAATATAAGTAGGAAAATAATCCCACATTAAAAAATAAATGATAAAAGACAACCCTCTTTACATCTTACACATACTGTATCTTTCTTTATGAGGTGTCACTGTATATTTGCCCCACAAAAAATGAACTCCCCTATATGAGCTCTAAGGGTTGCCTATATGAAGCACATTATGTGAATTCACGCGTGATGTCGTGGTACTCAGATTTTCAAAGAATATCAGGGATATGTTGTGTATCTTTATACGTATATGCTTCTAAACTGTTGTGTTCTGAGCACCTCTGCAAAAACAGTGATAATGTGTGAGGTGAAAGTGTTGAATGATGATGAAAGTATTTTCTTTTTGGGGATTTTCTCTCTTTTTTGGGTCACCCTGCCTCGGTGGGAGATGGCCGACTTGTTGAAAAAAAAAAAAAATAATAATTTCTCCATTTCATTTTTTTTATAGTCTGTACATGGTACCTGTTTTTCAGTTAGACTATTTTCTTGAATTTTTTTTTTTTTTTGTCAGGTTCAGCGCAGTCTTGGAGCTTCACCAGATATCTTGTATTTGTCTGCTGTACTGGGTCGTATGAAAAATCAACCCTCTGAAACAATTCTAGGTATTATACATTCGTCATTCTTGAGATTTTACAATATTTCTTAATACTTAAAAATTAAAGAATATCAATCTGAAATTGTATTAATAGGTGTTTAACACTGGAATATTAAACAGTTCATGAAAGGTGAGCTCTGTTTTACATTTTTTTACAACTGTGTAAAGAATCTTTTTGCACCACTTCCTTGCATAGGTCATTCCACTTCCCTGGCCACTCTCAGGCTTTAAAAAATATTACCTGATGTTCCTGTGGCTTTCTCTTATAACTCCCCTCATCCTTGATCCCTGCCTTTCAAAGTGTCCGAATATGTGTGCCATATTAAATTTCCTAAGATCCTGCAGGTTACATTGCCAGCATGTCTTCACTGGCCCTTCTGTCAGGTTCACTTGTTTTAGTCTTGAGTCAGCTCTGTGACCAATACAGCCTCTCATCATTTAACGATGGGGTTCTGTTCCTAAGAGTAGGTTGGTAAACGAATTGGTCATGGGTGTGTGTCAACCATCATTAGATATATTTTTAATGTCACCTTTGCACCATTTATAACATTTTTGGTATATTTTTAAATGTTTATACAGTAGTGTACTGTGTATTGAAATAATACAGTAGTGTAGTGTATACTGCAGTAAACAGAATAGAGGAAATCAGCTCTATATACATTACAGCCTCTCCTCACTTAACGACGGAGTTAAGTTCCTAAGACCACATTGTTAAAAGAATTCGTCGCTAAATGAGGAGCATATTATAATGGTAGTGAGTTTGTGTCAATCCGTAAGTCATAAGTCCGAGCAGTCAGTAAACAAGTATGTCACTAAGTGAGGAGAGGCTGTATATTGGAAATTTCTTGGATCAGTTGTGAACTCTATGCTAGCACTGCATACTCTTTATATAACTAGTTGTCTGATATACCTGTACGTATATTTAAAATCCTGAACAACTTTGTAAGGTTCATAAATACTCATGTTTGTTAGGCTTTGCATATGCTGCTTAACCCTTAAACTATCCAGACAGATCTACGTTCACATGCGTAGTGCTCCAAAAGTAGATCTCTTTTTTTAACATTTTCAAATATAACAAAAAAAATGTATTTCAAAGTTTTTTTTTACACGTTTTCAAATGTAAAAAAGAACAAGAAGCTCTACGTTTTTTTACATACTTTCAAATGTTGAAAAACGTAGATCTACGTTTGGACAGTTTAAGGGTTAAACTGTTTGATTAATGTGTGTCTGGTGATTTGTTGTTTTCTAAAAGTTGTCCGTTTCTTGAACACAACTCCTTGGCAGACACCTATCACTTTGCTACTAAAAGTTGAACAACATCATTTACTTGTAGTTCATGAAATTCTTTCCCTCCAAGGCATCTGTCAGACTACAGTTATATCTAAATTGAAAGGTGAAACTTTAGGCAAAGTTGTTATAGATCCTGTGAAGCCATGGACATACTCAAGCAACTTCTTTCAACAAACCAGCTGCATTCCACCAAGGCAGGGTGGTCCAAAAGGAAAAAAGCGTTTCTCCTTTTAAATTTAGTAATGTATACAGTTTCTCCTTTTAAATTTAGTAATGTATACAGTTTCTCCTTTTAAATTTAGTAATGTATACAGTAGAAGGGATTACTAGCCCCTTGCTCCCAGCATTTTAGTTGCCTCTTACGACGTGCATGGCTTACGGAGGAAGAATTCTGTTTCACTTTCCTATGGAGATACTCATGCAACATCTCCAAATCTTGTGAGATTATGGACACACACAGGCAACATCTCCAGATTCTGTGAAGTCATGGACACATACAGGCAACATCTCCAGATTCTGTGAAGTCATTGACTCACAAAAGCAACATCTCCTCCAGATCCTGTGAAGTCAGAGACACACAGACAACATCACAACTGAATCAGCACGCAAGCTAATCCTTGACTATCTTACTGGCCCTCCTCCTTTTCTTATTTTCTTTAGGAGTAAAATGTTATTTATTCATGTTTTCAATGTATGAAGATAAGCTATAGGTATAGACATGAAAATTCATTTAATTACATTTATTATTTTTTAGATAACATAAATTTTTAAGTAAAATATCAGGTGGTTACTTACCAGCAAATTTTCAACTTAGATTATAACCTATTTCTCTGTATTTTTCTCTTATAAAGTAGAAAAAGAAGATTTATACAAATAAAAGTTATTTTACCAATTGTAGTTTTGTAACTTAATAGCCACTGAATCTTTACAGGAATGTTGCATGAGGCCATTGATAATCACTTCAAGAATCATCGGGGCATGTCATTTGGTGCCACGTATCTTGCTGCACTCAATCCTGACTTTTTACTCCTCATTGTTAATGAGTGCCTTCTTTATGCACCTACTCAGGTAATGAAAATTGTTGGACCTTCATCAGAAAGAATGTAGAGACTACGACTGAGAATATTATCATTTGTTTTCCATACCCTTAACAACTTTATTTGGTTTGATAGAAGGAATATATGGTTCAACAGTTTTGAACTGAGTTACTATATTCTTCAAGAAGCATGCAATATAACTACAGTGATTTCTTAGGATATCACCTGTTTCTTGTGATCTTATTGCTTCAAGAAGCATATGTTACAAATTTTATAGAAAGGATTTATACTGAAGAGCTTTTATGTGGAGTACAGTATTTAAAATATGTAGTTAATTTTTATGTACAGAACATTTTTAAAATAGTTAAATTAATTTAACAATAAGGATGAGGATGAGGAAGGGTTGTTGAGGTGGTTCGGACATGTAGAGAGAATGGAGCGAAACAGAATGACTTCAAGAGTGTATCAGTCTGTAGTGGAAAGAAGGCGGGGTAGGGGTCGGCCTAGGAAAGGTTGGAGAGAGGGGGTAAAGGAGGTTTTGTGTGCGAGGGGCTTGGACTTCCAGCAGGCATGCGTGAGCGTGTTTGATAGGAGTGAATGGAGACAAATGGTTTTTAATACTTGACGTGCTGTTGGAGTGTGAGCAAAGTAACATTTATGAAGGGGTTCAGGGAAACCGGCAGGCCGGACTTGAGTCCTGGAGATGGGAAGTACAGTGCCTGCACTCTGAAGGAGGGGTGTTAATGTTGCAGTTTAAAAACTGTAGTGTAAAGCACCCTTCTGGCAAGACAGTGATGGAGTGAATGATGGTGAAAGTTTTTCTTTTTCGGGCCACCCTGCCTTGGTGGGAATCGGCCAGTGTGATAATAAAATAAAAAGAATAAGGATATATAAACTGATATCATGCATTATGGACTTTTCAAACTTTATTATACTACAGTATATAAGAATGAATTCACTTATATCTATAGGATTGTTAAGAACTGATTGAAAATAAAAACAGTTAAAGTACTTTTTTCTTAACTCTAAATCCACAGACGTATTTAAATCTACATTTTATTGTTCCTGGAGTTGGATTAAATTTTATCCTTATTTCCAACTTTTTTAACATTCTTCCTTGTTGCAAATCCCTCTTTAGTTCTTATGAGGATGCTCTAATTGCTCCCAAGCATAATAATAATAATAATAATAATAATAATATATCAAAGACACATGGATACAGTAAGCTTTTATTAAAATTATATACAGTGGACCCCCGGTTAACGATATTTTTTCACTCCAGAAGTATGTTCAGGTGCCAATACTGACCGAATTTGTTCCCATAAGAAATATTGTGAAGTAGATTAGTCCATTTCAGACCCCCAAACATACACGTACAAACGCACTTACATAAATACACTTACATAATTGGTCACATTCGGAGGTAATTGTTTTAAGCGGGGGTCCACTGTATTTTGCTCAGTGTAAAGCTGTCACTAAACAAAATATGGTATTAATGAAAGACTGTTTGTTTGTCTTTGCTTTACCATGTGTCAGCTTATGCCTCTGTTTCACCCAATAATAAAATTGTATAAACACTGCTATTTCATTTTAGCCAAGCCCAACAGATGGAGTTAGTGAGAGTGTACCAGAAGTTGTGAAGCGAGCATTGGGAGTGCTGGAGTCCATCACACGTGCTTGCCCTGCGCTCCTCACTGCTCTTATATTGTCTGCCCATCTCAAGTTCATCACTGGTGATGTCAAAGGAGCTGCAACTTCCTTGCAGTATGTACTGGATAATATAGGTGCGTTATCTGTGATACCAATCCAATCTTTTTTTTTTTTTTTGTAATTTCGGTTTCCCCCCGCGGTTTGGTAAATAAAAAAAAAAAAAAAAAAAAAAAAAAAAAAATCTTTCACCATCAATCATTCAGTCATATATTTCTTGCCAGAAGTGTATGACCATCACAATTTAAATGGCCATCTCTGATAAAAAATGGTATTTTTTTTGAACAAGTAGATTGCAAAACAACATAATCTTTGTTCTATTTTGAGCCACCCTACTTTAGTGGGAGACAGCCAGTGTTAAAAAATACCACATAAGAGATAGGGAAAAATTACAAGGATACCATTACTAAAATATATAATTGCTTCAGATTCAACCAGCTCAGATGCTCACCTACTGATGGCACAGATCCAGTTATATCAGGGTAATTACAAGCAAGCACAGCAGAGCCTCGAAGTTGGTCTCTCGTATAACTTTGAGGTTAGCCATTTTTCTTATTATCCTAATAATATTAGTATAGTATATCCTTTTCTAAGTCAAAGTAGAAAAGATGAGTGTGTTTTTCTTGGTTTGTGTTTTGTCCTAAAGTAGGTTATGTCATACAGATCAATAGGCTGCTGCCTTGATGACACTGTTAAAAATTTGAATTAAAAAATAATCAAAATTTTTTCCATGGAAAGTCTATAGCAAACAAAACAGTAAATATTAAAGCAACCAGTAAAAGAGGTGACTCAGAGAGGCTGAGAGTCAAGTAAATATAGGAGAGAACAAGGCACCCTAAAAGATGGATACTCATAAAGACCTGAGTATACTGGGTAGCCCATCATATTTACTGCTGAAGGGAGCTCTGTATGGAAGGTGGCAGATCAATAAACCTGGCACAGCAAGCAACCAGCGGCAATAGCCTGTTTGATCAGGCAAGCACCAAACAAGCCTGGTAGTAAAAAAAACTCTTGGAACTCATCAAAGGTATGATAACCTTCCCCTTCAGTCAAAACTTATTACTGTACCTCCTGTTCTCCAAGCACTGTGTGATCCTTACAAACTTAGCTTTTACCACAAATATAATAATAATAATGGTAATGTTGAGTAGTAGCCCAGAGATGGTAAGACAGGCTGTTGCTACTTCCCTCAGCAATTATTAGGCAGTTCATAATCTTTCAACAGGTGGATATCTTTAATTACTCAGGTTGCTTTCCTGAGTCCTAGGAATATAAAAGGAGAGTATATCTGAGTACATCACAAAAGACTGTTAAGAAAAGTGGCAGCTCATAGTATAGGAGGGGAAGTTTTAACATGGATTGAGGTATGGCTGACCAATAGTAAGCAGAAAGTTTGCATTAAAGGGGTCAAGTCTGAATGGGGACTGGTCACAAGGGTTTTCTTCTCACAGACTCAGTAGATAATTCAGTATGGTATAAACTGTTCTTAGGATTCATTGGTTGCACATAAGGCATTGGCTCTAGTAAGGGTGATCTCATCTAAACTTTGGAAAGAAATGCATTAAGATGTTATTTATGCATGTAAATATTTTTTTTTTTACCACATTGACCATTTCCCACCAAGGTGAGGTTGCACAAAGACGGAAATATATTCAATCATTCATTCAATGGCTGTCTTGCCAGAAGTGTGTGGTAATCACAATTCATATTGCTCTCTGAACCACACTCCATTTTAATAGAGTACTGGGATTCAAACTGAAAGCTTGAAACTCATGACAGTGACAGACTAGCCCTCTGCCAGTCATACCACAGAAGGGCATAGGGTTTCACCAACAAAAAATAATGGAAAGGTCTGCAAATGGCCATTAACTGGGACCCTATTACATGTTTTATGCTAGGTGCTGGTATTTGTTTAAAGTGTTAAGTTTAACCTTACAAGAGACAATGATTAATATGTAAATTTGTGTACAGTGTGTGCGAGTCTAATTCAGTGCTATATGTGTATTATATGGTAATGTTAGCAGTAGGAGTAGCAATAATGTTGAAGGATAAGCTATGGCAGGAAAAGAGGGACTATAAATGTATTAATTCAAGGATTATGTGGAGTAAAATAAAGATTGGATGTGAAAAGTGGGTTATAATAAGCGTGTATGCACCTGGAGAAGAGAGAAGTGTAGAGGAGAGAGAGAGATTTTGGGAAATGTTGAGTGAATGTGTGGGGAGTTTTGAATCAAGTGTGAGAGTAATGGTGGTTGGGGATTTTAATGCTAAAGTGGGTAAAAATGTTATGGAGGGAGTAGTAGGTAAATTTGGGGTGCCAGGGGTAAATGTAAATGGGGAGCCTTTAATTGAGCTATGTGTAGAAAGAAATTTGGTAATAAGTAATACATATTTTATGAAAAAGAGGATAAATAAATATACAAGGTATGATGTAGCACGTAATGAAAGTAGTTTATTAGATTATGTATTGGTGGATAAAAGGTTGATGGGTAGGCTCCAGGATGTACATGTTTATAGAGGGGCAACTGATATATCGGATCATTATTTAGTTGTAGCTACAGTTAGAGTAAGAGGTAGATGGGAAAAGAGGAAGGTGGCAACAACAAGTAAGAGGGAAGTGAAAGTGTATAAACTAAGGGAGGAGGAAGTTCGGGTGAGATATAAGCGACTATTGGCAGAAAGGTGGGCTAGTGCAAAGATGAGTAGTGGGGGGGTTGAAGAGGGTTGGAATAGTTTTAAAAATGCAGTATTAGAATGTGGGGCAGAAGTTTGTGGTTATAGGAGGGTGGGGGCAGGAGGAAAGAGGAGTGATTGGTGGAATGATGAAGTAAAGGGTGTGATAAAAGAGAAAAAGGTAGCTTATGAGAGGTTTTTACAAAGCAGAAGTGTTATAAGAAGAGCAGAGTATATGGAGAGTAAAAGAAAGGTAAAGAGAGTGGTGAGAGAGTGCAAAAGGAGAGCAGATGATAGAGTGGGAGAGGCACTGTCAAGAAATTTTAATGAAAATAAGAAAAAATTTTGGAGTGAGTTAAACAAGTTAAGAAAGCCTAGGGAAAATATGGATTTGTCAGTTAAAAACAGAGTAGGGGAGTTAGTAGATGGGGAGATGGAGGTATTGGGTAGATGGCGAGAATATTTTGAGGAACTTTTAAATGTTAAGGAAGAAACAGAGGCAGTAATTTCATGCACTGGTCAGGGAGGTATACCATCTTTTAGGAGTGAAGAAGAGCAGAATGTAAGTGTGGGGGAGGTACGTGAGGCATTACGTAAAATGAAAGGGGGTAAAGCAGCTGGAACTGATGGGATCATGACAGAAATGTTAAAAGCAGGGGGGGATATAGTGTTGGAGTGGTTGGTACTTTTGTTTAATAAATGTATGAAAGAGGGGAAGGTACCTAGGGATTGGCAGAGAGCATGTATAGTCCCTTTATATAAAGGGAAAGGGGACAAAAGAGACTGTAAAAATTATAGAGGAATAAGCTTACTGAGTATACCAGGAAAAGTGTACGGTAGGGTTATAATTGAAAGAATTAGAGGTAAGACAGAATGTAGGATTGCGGATGAGCAAGGAGGTTTTAGAGTGGGTAGGGGATGTGTAGATCAGGTGTTTACATTGAAGCATATATGTGAACAGTATTTAGATAAAGATAGGGAAGTTTTTATTGCATTTATGGATTTAGAAAAGGCATATGATAGAGTGGATAGAGGAGCAATGTGGCAGATGTTGCAAGTATATAGAATAGGTGGTAAGTTATTAAATGCTGTAAAGAGTTTTTATGAGGATAGTGAGGCTCAGGTTAGGGTGTGTAGAAGAGAGGGAGACTACTTCCCGGTAAAAGTAGGTCTTAGACAGGGATGTGTAATGTCACCATGGTTGTTTAATATATTTATAGATGGGGTTGTAAAGGAAGTAAATGCTAGGGTGTTTGGGAGAGGGGTGGGATTAAATTATGGGGAATCAAATTCAAAATGGGAATTGACACAGTTACTTTTTGCTGATGATACTGTGCTTATGGGAGATTCTAAAGAAAAATTGCAAAGGTTAGTGGATGAGTTTGGGAATGTGTGTAAAGGTAGAAAGTTGAAAGTGAACATAGAAAAGAGTAAGGTGATGAGGGTGTCAAATGATTTAGATAAAGAAAAATTGGATATCAAATTGGGGAGGAGGAGTATGGAAGAAGTGAATGTTTTCAGATACTTGGGAGTTGACGTGTCGGCGGATGGATTTATGAAGGATGAGGTTAATCATAGAATTGATGAGGGAAAAAAGGTGAGTGGTGCGTTGAGGTTTATGTGGAGTCAAAAAACGTTATCTATGGAGGCAAAGAAGGGAATGTATGAAAGTATAGTAGTACCAACACTCTTATATGGGTGTGAAGCTTGGGTGGTAAATGCAGCAGCGAGGAGACGGTTGGAGGCAGCGGAGATGTCCTGTTTAAGGGCAATGTGTGGTGTAAATATTATGCAGAAAATTCGGAGTGTGGAAATTAGGAGAAGGTGTGGAGTTAATAAAAGTATTAGTCAGAGGGCAGAAGAGGGGTTGTTGAGGTGGTTTGGTCATTTAGAGAGAATGGATCACAGTAGAATGACATGGAAAGCATATAAATCTATAGGGGAAGGAAGGCGGGGTAGGGGTCGTCCTCGAAAGGGTTGGAGAGAGGGGGTAAAGGAGGTTTTGTGGGTAAGGGGCTTGGACTTCCAGCAAGCGTGCGTGAGCGTGTTAGATAGGAGTGAATGGAGACGAATGGTACTTGGGACCTGACGATCTGTTGGAGTGTGAGCAGGGTAATATTTAGTGAAGGGATTCAGGGAAACCGGTTATTTTCATATAGTCGGACTTGAGTCCTGGAAATGGGAAGTACAATGCCTGCACTTTAAAGGAGGGGTTTGGGATATTGGCAGTTTGGAGGGATATGTTGTGTATCTTTATATGTTTATGCTTCTAGACTGTTGTATTCTGAGCACCTCTGCAAAAACAGTGATAATGTGCGAGTGTGGTGAAAGTGTTGAATGATGATGAAAGTATTTTCTTTTTGGGGATTTTCTTTCTTTTTTGGGTCACCCTGCCTCGGTGGGAGACGGCCGACTTTTTTAAAAAAAAAAAAAAAAAAAAAAAAAAAAAAGTTAGCAAGATTTTTCACACAGGTGCGAGAACAGCCCACTTACCATCTGGTACGAGCACGAGTTCTGAAGAAACAAGAGCAGTATGTTGAAGCAATTAACACGTTGAAGTCATGTCTTAATATTGCTAATAATCGACCCACTAGTAAGTTCCTAGATGTGTTGTTTAGTATGTGATTTTTGCTGTAAGTAAGATAGCTTCTTAACATAATCTTGTAAGACTGTGATCTGTTATGCCACAATATGATAAATATAGAAGTTCAGAAAATAAGCATACACGTAATTGAAATTTTTTTTTAAAATGAACTATGCAATATGAGCAGAACTCTAAGCATTAATGTATGATCCCTAGTACACTGTAAAAATTAGAACAAAGGATTATTATAGTTGAGCTTTTGGTGTGCAGTTGCTCTGGAAAGAAAACCCTGCCATTGAACATTCACGCACATGCATCAGAGCAAGCAACAGCAGGCAATCATTCCATCATAATAACAAATAGAAGCCCACCCCACAAGCAGATGTGAATGACCTACCAATAACAGAGCCAAGGGATCAGTCTGACCTCTGGAGGCATCTCCTGTTTGTATAGGCAAGGCTTTCCAAATGTTTGTCTAATTGATGATATATGAAGACCAGAGAAAGAGACCCCTGGAATAAAAGAGGTATGGTGAATATAGTGCTTGAGGAACATCCCAGTGAGCTGCATGCTCTCAAGTCAGTCACAGGCAAACATAGGACACTGAGGCCAGAGTCAGTGACAGGTAAACATAGGTCACTGAGGACAGAGTCAGTGACAGTGAACGTGGGTCACTGAGGCCAGAGAGTCCACTACACCCCTGTTGCAGGGCAGAAGGAAAGCAAGCAAAAAAAAAAAAAGAAAAAACAGTGAGAAATAAGGAAGGTGTGGCTACACTGTCATCTGAAGATTCAGCTCTAAATTATGGGTTATTTTTAAGATTAAATGCCTTATTGTTTGATATCAATATATTGTACCCACAATTATGGGCTTTATTAAACTACTTACTAAACTGAATTTGAGCTAAGAAAATTTTTATTCAGGTGGAAAATTTTATGAATAGATGATTGCCATGTTATTCTGCAGATATTACTGCACTCACATGACAGAAAACAACTAAATCTGTGACCTGTTGACAGTAATTTGTGAACTCTTATTGCTGCTCTTAAGGAGCAAGGGCATGTTTTTATATATTGTTTGCATACGTGTATTTGTTTTTTAGGTTTTTTAATGATAGGAACTAGATTAGAGTATTTATTTTTCCATATAATCAAATATTTTCCTTTGCTATTTCCAGAGTTATAAAGTATTCTACTTTTCTGTACCATATCATTTTCTTGGGCCTGATTATTAGTAATAGTTTTCCCATGTAAAGGTTGTGGAAGACTAGTGAGAGTTGACTGCTGATTAATATAATACACAAACCTATATAGAGACAGAAATACACAGGATAAAATGGGTGCTGAAGAGAGGCTTGGTTGGAAGCTTAAATATACAGTTAAATATTTCATTTAGTGTTTCTATTTCTTATGTTATGTACTGTTATTTGTCTCTTGATCCAAAGAATTGGAGCTACCCTTCCTTTCCATGGATTGAATCTGATTGCCTTCTGTTCCCTGAGGTGCTGTATAACCTGTACAGTTTTAGCACTCCCCCAAAATACATAAATACAGTGGACCCCCGGTTAACGATATTTTTTCACTCCAGAAGTATGTTCAGGTGCCAGTACTGACCGAATTTGTTCCCATAAGAAATATTGTGAAGTAGATTAGTCCATTTCAGACCCCCAAACATACACGTTCAAACGCACTTACATAAATACACTTACATAATTGGTCACATTCGGAGGTAATCGTTATGCGGGAGTCCACTGTATAGTGTATATGTAGGTATTTATAATATTTATTAAATTTAGGAAAATGTTTTCACAGCAACTAAAGGTACCCGAAACAAGGCTGAGATGACAGTACCTGATCGAGTTTCTATATTTTTGGAGTTATGTGACATTTACCGGCTAAATAATCAACCTACTGAAGCCTCCAACATCATGACACAAGCCATGACTGAATTTCAGGTAGGTTTTATGTGTTAATTAGAAGACAGAAAAGTCTGTAAAGACAATACACTTCAGTTGGCCATTTATGGAGAAACAAGTAGGGTTTGGACACTTTCAAAGATATTTATTTGCTTTTTAAATCTCAAATCCCAGATAGACAATTTTTCTGAATATTTTTTCCTCTCAAGGGGTGCCTTGATGCTGATGAAGGGCTCTTGATTCAAAGAATCAAAGCTGTTCTCACCTACCTTGGATCAAATCTGATTACCCTCTCATTCCCCAAGGGTTGTATTACTGTACTTCTTCATACTTGGTTCCTACACACTTAGAGTTTCCCCATAAAAATAAGTTTTTCTCATAAGTTTCATCTCCACAGTGCAAGTTATTTGTGACCAATAATGTAAATTCTCCATGGGAAAGTGGAACAGAATTCTTCCTCTGTAAGCCATGCGTGTCGTAAGAGGCGACTAAAATGCCAGGAGCAACGGGCTAGTAACCCCTTCTCCTGTAAATGGAGAAACTTTCATGTCCTTTTGGGCTACTCTGCCTCGGTGGGGTATGGCCGGTGCGTTGAAAGAAGAAAAAATAATGTAAATCCCCTAGCCTAACGTAACCTAATCTAACCTAACCTAACCTAACCAAATTATCTTAGTAACCCTTCTTCCACTCTTCAGATTATACATTTCGTACATACCATAGCATCTACTAGTTTCTTCCTTTTCTATTAAATATTCACACCACACATTGATATTTCTATTGCCCCTTAACTTTTTTCTTGCTGCAGTATATAAACTTAAAGATTAATATTTCAAACTGCAGTGCTGTATTACACAGAATAACCTTAGGATCTGAGGGCATTACCTTCCTAGAGGCATAGAAAATATCAGATAAGTGAATAATACTTTTGACCACAGTATTTATACAGTGCAGGTCATATATTATTTACCTTTAATGATGTGAAATGTAACTACACAATACAAATTATGTAAGGAATACAGTCAGTGCTCATATTCCTTGATTTCCCTCATCTATTTGCTTGATGCATCTCCCTTTGAGGGTTTCTACATTCACATTTTTCTGGAAACCTAACCCTTGCAACTAAAGGTGTTAACTAGGGATTTAACTCTCATTCCTGCAGTTGCAAATTGAGAGCAATACTAACTCAGCAACAACTGGGCAACCCCGGCTGTTGCTCAGCTCACATTTATACAGAAGTCTTGTTGACTTAACATAGGTCTTGTGGATACACCATCAGATCAACTATCCATCACTCCTCTTCATAAAATGACAGTATTGTACAGTGTATAGTACTACATGTATAGTACATGTAAAATAAAATTGTTGTTTCTTCACATCAGCATTGATGCACTGGCTGCTGGGATCCATAAATGGTCAGGTATTTATTGGATATAAGAAAATACATCAAAAAGCTAAGTGTTGTGAACGCTAAGACCATGAAGACTGAGGTATTATTTTCTTTTTGAATGCACCAACCGCCTACCACCAAGGCAGGGCGACCTAAAGAAAAACTAAAGTTTTTCTTTTTACATTTAGTGATTTATACAGGAGAAAGGGTTACTAACTCCTTGCTCCTGTAAGGTATTATTATACAGCAATAAAAAATATTTTTTTCTTTCGCACTCCTACAGCATTTTGGCCTTCTGTTAATTATTTGTGTACATACTTTGTTTTTTAGGGTACGAGTGAGGAGATAAGACTAAACATCGCAAGTGCAGATTTAGCACTGATGCGTGGAGATGTAGAACATGCTTTATCTATGCTGCGAGCAATAGGACCGGAGAAACAATATTATCTTCAAGCTCGAGATAAAATGGCTTCCATCTACCTGAATGAGCTCAAAGATAAGCGAATGTTTGCATCATGTTACAGGTAAGTTAATCTTAAGAAAAGTAATTTAATATATGAATTACATCAGCTTATTAAAATGTATATACCAGTACAGTGTTAAGCTAGTGGTGTGGTGGTGTAGTCTGGGACTAGGCAGTAATACTGATACAGAGGTTGAAAGTTATGTTGATTGTATCGGGTAATGCAAGATTAACTTGAGGGAATGAATTGAATACTAAATTGCAAGAAATTTATATTCACATGAGGAAATGGATGTACAGTACAGTAGTCACCATTGAATTTTGAGGCTCTATTGTAATGGCTACTTTGATTTGATGAGTAGAAATGTGAAGGAGGGGTGGGGATATTTGCAGTTTTGAACTGTAATATCAACACCCCTCTGGAAAGACAGTGATGGAGTGAGTGATGGTGAGTGTGTCCCTTATTTTTTTGGGTCACACTGCCTCAGTGGGAAATGGCTGGTGTTAAAAAAAATGAGACATACTATAGCCATCCTCAGCATTGCAACCAGGATGTGTTCTAGAGGAAAGAGTTGCTAACCTATTTTTACACTAAGTGAACTCCATCTTCCCTAAGATACCTATGTTGTAATAGATGATGCATTATGGGAAAAAATTGCAACAAGTGAGTTGCATGGCAGCCTGGCCCCAGTTTAGCATATGGATGACAGTTGAAAATGATAATGAAAATGTTTATTTCCTTGCAAAGCTTACAATGTGTGGTTTATATATTATAAAATATTAGTTACAAAGAGAACCACTAGCATGCCTAGGCATTTCAGGCAGACTAATCCTAATTCTTACTCTATATTGGCACAGGTTATGGAGTAGTACATTTTAATATACATTATTGCTGTAATAACTTGGAGCCAGATAAGAAAAAAATTGTTTTTTCTGGTGTAATGTATGATGCTGCTGCACTGTATTGAAGACTGAATTTCGGACTTTGTTTTTTCAGTATTTCAGTGTTTGCATAGGATCTGCAACAGCAATCACATAAAACCTGTTGTAACCTCAGATAAAACTACTATTAGAGTGATTGCTTAGTCAGATTCTAGATAATGCACACCCCCAGTATTCAGAAGTTTAAATTATTCATCACACAAAACATATACACTACATACTATGCACAATTTATATATATAAGACAGTACAAATATTAACCCAGTCAAAAATCTCTTCTTGGAGAGCTGCAATTGAATACGTAGATACAACATAAGAAACGTATTTCTTTGAGATCTGACACATCAACCTAACCTGAATAGAAACTCCATACAAATTAATCCTTAAAAATATGGAGCTCTCTACCAAGACTCAAAAAATTGCCTATCTGACAAAAGACTGTTAAAAAGTCTCATATAATTGTCAGGTATATCAAATGCAGTCTTATCCAGACTCCAATCAGCATTCATGACAGTGAACATTGTCACTGCTTTATTTATATTTATAAAAACCATTACAGCTAAAACTGTCAATACAGCTTTGTAGTACAGTATTATGACTTGCAAAACTACAATGACAAATGTGAACAACTCAGTGAGCAGAGTGAGGTTTGAACCCATGACAAGCCAGTTCTGAAACTAGCAGGCCAGTGTGCTGTCTGCACTTTTGTACTAGCAGGCCTGCTGGTTTAAGGACTGGCTTGCCATGGGTTTGAGTCCCACTCCATTCAGCGAGTTGTATTTCAGTCTCATCATAGTAACATTGATTTTTAAATACGCAGAGTTTTTTTAATTAAAGTTATTATTCTGTTTAATAATTTTATCTTTAGATAACCTAATTATAGTCATCTTAGCATTCACGTAATCTAACTTTAGGAAGTAGTATCAGGAATATGTAGTTTCAAACTCCAGTCTGCTAGAAATGCTCCAGCATAAGTACCCCTCAAGGGAGGTTACTTGATGCTGGTGAGGGGCTCTTAACCTAGGAAATTGGATCTGTTCCACTTCCCTGAATTAAACCTGAATGCTTTCCCACAGGTGCTGTATAATCCCTGAGGGTTTAGTGCTCCCCTTTGATGATGATAATATTAATAATAATAATCCAGCATAAGCAGGGACTTTTCAGAATGCATAAAATAAATGTAACTGAATTTTGCAACAATGATGCGGATTTTAAAAGTAACACGTTTGTTTCCTGAGAGATACTCATATATTTTAACTAAATGCATTACAGAGAGGTGGTAGAAAAGAATCCAACTCCTCAGAGCTATTTGATGCTTGGTGATGCTTATATGTCCATACAAGAACCTGATCGTGCTATTGAGGTGAGGTAACTTATTTGATTTCTTTTTTAAATTGTGACATGTTTTTATTTTATTCATGAGTGAACACTAAACTTGCAGGGGTCATAAAGCATCTGGGGAATGAAAGGCAATCATGTGTGATCCAAGGAAGAGATTAGGTACAGGTGTTGGGATCAAGAGCCCTTCGCTTGCATCAAATGCTTTAATTGTGAAGTTGGCAATGTGAATGGATGTAGAGGATTTCAACCAACTGAAAGATGTATTTTTGGAAATGAATATTAATTCCTCCATGGGTAAATGAACAAGAATCTTTCCTCTGTAAGCTATGCATGGCAATATAAACACAAATGCAGTATAATGTGATCCTTTATTGACTACGTTTCGCCCACACAGTGGGCTTTTTCAAGTCACAAACAGAACTACCTGGGGTGGAAGGAACGCGAGTATTTATAGTCCGGCTGAGGTCAGGTGAAGAATGCTGCATCTGATGATGTACCGAGTTGGGTTGTAGAGTCTAAAAACTTGGGTAGCTTGGAAAGGAGACTGGACAAGTTTGTGAGCAGACCTTCTACAGTGTTCTTATGTGGGATAGCGATGAAGAAGTTTCTTGGCAAGTGGTTCAGCTATGTTATAGAAGCCACTATTCTGGTTGAAGTTGTCGGATATAGAAATAAGTGATGATTCCAGGATTCTTCGGTATTGGGTGTTGTCTTCTGTGGCGATAAGTCTTGAGTTTCTGTAGTTTATCAAGTGGTTGTGTGAATTACGGTGTTGTACGCAGGCATTCCTTGTGTCGTCAGACCTGCTTGCGTATTGGTGTTCTGAAATACGTGTTTGGAGGTCCCTTGATGTTTCGCCCACGTATAACTTGTTGCAGTCATTACAAGGGATTATGTATACCCCTGCAGAGGATGGAGGCTTGTCCTGCCTACTACTGGTGATGTCCTTGATGGTCGTGGTTGTGGAGGTAGATACTTGGAATGATGTTTTGGCAAAGATGTTGGAAACATGTTTGGCAATGGAGTTGGTGGGAAGGACTATGTATCTCTTCTAGGCAGTGTCTTCTCTGGGTGTGTTGAAGATGTTTAGTGCTCGCCGTCTGCAGTCTCTGATGAAGTGACGAGGATAGTGGAGTTTGGAAAATACCTGTTCAATTATAGTGCATTCTTCCTCAAGGAACTCGTTGCTGCAGATTCTGAGTGCACGCAGGAAGAAGCCTATAATTACACCACGTTTGGTTTTGGTGTCGTGGTGAGAGTAGAAGTGGAGAAGATCGTTTTGGTTGGTGGGTTTTCGATAGACTTTAAAACGAAGTTCGTGGTCAGCTTTGCAGAGTAGAACATCAAGGAAAGGAAGAGTGTTGTCGACCTCTTCTTCAAGTGTGAACTGGATTGAAGGCTCGACCTGGTTGAGCTTGTCTTGGAGAGCTTGAACGTTGAAGCGTTTAGGAGTTATGAGGAGAATGTCGTCAACATAACGGAGCCAGGTGACAGACGAAGGAATAATGGTGGAGAAACGTTCGGCTTCTAGATGTTCCATGTATAGGTTCGCTAGGACTGCACTGAGTGGCGAACCCATGGGTAGTCCAAAAGTCTGCTGAAAGAGAAACACGTAAAGCCAACACATAGTTCAACCAGGTCGATGAAGTCGCTGGCTGGAATGGGAAGATCAAGTGAATCGTCAATTTTCTTGCGCAAGAGATCGATGGCTTGTTTAGTAGGTACTTTAGTGAATAGGGAAGTCACGTCAAGGCTGGAAAGTTTCTTGTTCCTGATGTTGATGTTGCGAATGCGATTGAGAAGATCACCTGAGTGTTTGAGATGTGCTGGACTGATAGTGCCCAAGAGTTTCGAGAGGTGTTTGGCGAGAATTCCTGAGAGCTTGTGGGGAGCACTGCCTATTCCCGAGGATATGGGCCTCAGTGGGATACCAGGCTTGTGAGTCTTTGGCAGGCCGTACATTCTGGCAGGTCTGGGGTTGCATGTTGTAAGAGACGACTAAAATGCTGGGAGCAACGGGCTAGTAACCCCTTCTTTTTAGGTCACCCTGCCTTGGTGGGAGATGACCGGTGCATTAAAAAAAAAATTTATTTGTGAAAAATTACAATGCCATTTGGAGATATATTGCACCAAATAGGGTGCAAATTAATACATTAATTGCATTAACATTTTTTGTTGCAATGAGTTGAGGAAGGATAACAGCTCTTAGCCTGTAAAATTGATTTGTCAAAAAAAAAAAAAAAAAAAAAAGGCTCTTGGCAATCCTGGGTCCATATGACCTTGTTCTTGGAGTTTAACTTAGAAACATTGCCACAATAAAATATCATATTACTTGCACTTGTGTCTTTTTACCTAAAATTAAGGAACTTCATGACTGCCTTTTATTTCTGGTGTAAGGAACAGCTGGATTGCATTTAAAGGAGGACCCTGCTTATACAGGTTCTAGGCTACTGCTGTAAAGTGAAAACCACTGTAAAGTGAAGCATAGCCTTTTTCACTTTAAAATGCATATAAAAGCCTGATAACAGTTTTACACTATCATATATTAAGTGAGCAATAGAGCCAGGCCTAAAAAAATGCATATACAATAAACACATTACTTACTTAAAATATTTTCATCCTTAGCTTATAGTGAGTGGCTTATATATCTATTGCAGGAAGTGCGAATAAATGAAGAATAGGTATAATTGAAAACCACTGTATTAGTGAAATGCTGTAAAGTGAGTGCTGTAAAGTGGGGCCTTCCTGTATCTGGGCAGCTGTTTGG